>NC_059120.1:47039601-47343172 GCF_020740685.1 Jaculus jaculus | reverse complement strand
AAAGTATGTAGCATAAGGTATATACATAGAGAGAAGAGAGGGACAATGAAATCAACTTAAAGACATTTTTTCCTTCCAGTTAAAACTTGAATATGCTCTATGCATGGTAGGAGACAGATAGATAGATAGATAGATAGATAGATAGATAGATAGATAGATATCAAAGTTTTAGAAGTTAAATTGGACTTATTGGAGTCTGGATAACGCAATAATAATAAAGCAATCAAGAAAATAAGGGAAGGGCATTCTACAGGAAGGCAAGTTGCTGGGAAATACAGCTTTTGTTTCTATCGATATTCCACGGGTTATTAATGCCAGATTCCAGCCAGTTGGAACAATTCGACCACAGAAACGCTTATACTTCCATGATGATACAAGACGATTAAATAATTATTATAGAGTCCCAGGCTTCAACATTTAGTAACAAAGGATATTGGAGCCTTAGAAATGTGTCTATGTAAAGAATTTCCCTCCAACAGCTCTGTTAGCACAATTCTCCACCTAGGAGAGTAGAATCTAGGTAAGCATGTATAGAACTTGAGAGAAAAAGGATTCTGTGTATGTGGGAAATGAATGGATCTTGAATATTTCTTTTTTAAATTATTTTTGTACTTTTTTATTTATTTATCTGGGAGAGAGAGAGAATGGGCACACCAGGGTCTTCTACCTCTGCAATCAAGCTCCAGACACATGTGCCACCTTATGTATCTGGCTTACGTGAGTCCTGGTGAATTGAACTCAGGTCTTTGGCTTTGTAGGCAAGCACGTTAACCACTAAGCTGTCTCTCTGGTCATTCTGTTTTCTTAATTTCATCAAAGCCTCTGCTTTCTAGAGCATCTAACAAAAGGAGAACCAATGAAGAGAGGATGTAAGTTTTCTATTGTTATTATACAGTTTATGTCTTCATAAAAAGTGGATTTTCCCTTGTTAATATATTCCATACTGAGCAGAAAGGCTGTACCACAGAATGTCAGGAGACCTGTATCTTATTTTCATTCCAGATTTAACCTAGTGTACTTAATTGACTTGGGGCAACTGCTCCACTGTACAAGCTTCATCTGTACCATGCACCATTTATTCTTACAGGACTGCTCTAGGTTTCTGAAGTTGAATAGGGTTTAGTACATGGCATTGAGGAGATTACAAGACTATAAGAAGGGCTGACAAAATAAGGTGTGGCCCAGATCCTGTTAGATTGTATTTTAAATACCCATAGTGTTAAGTTTTATTCTATCATTTTTCTACTTGTAGGGAACTGCTGATGGTCTTAGTCTAACTACTATGCCAGGACTGCTCTGTCTGGTGAGAGGTATACAAAAAAGACAGAGACACTGCCTTGTTTGGAGTACAGAAAGCTGCTAAACAGACCAGAAATTCAAAGGCAGAAAACAACCATCTTTGGATCAGTAAGTGATAGCAGGCCCAGCAAGATGGCATTTAATGACAGACTCCCTTTTCAGTAGGACAAATATCTTATTGAATGAATACAAAGTGGAAAAAAAAAAAAAAAACTTCACTTACATGTGTAGTGCAGAAGGGCGCACAGTGAGATTGACAATGGGAATGGAAGTGCACCTCAATTATCAATAGTCAGAATTCCTTAAATCTAATTGTCCCCATTAAGTGCCTGTCTTATTGCCTGCATGTTACTATGGAAACTATGAAAATATTCAAGTGATCTTTACTTACTGGTACCACCACTGCAGGATCCTAAAATTTAGAATAGAACCTCCTTTATTATTCATGTTTGTGAGATTTACTTAAGCATTCTTAGCATGGGATACATCCTCTGAGACCAGGAACTATCTGACACTGAAAAGACACAATGAGGGCCTGGAGAAATGGCTCAGTGGTTTAAAAGGGGCTTGCCTGCAAAGCCTGATGGCCTCCGGCTCAAAGTGGCACATGCATCTGGAGTTCATTTACAGTGGCAAAAGGCCCTGGCATGCCCATTCTCTCTCTCTGCTTGAAAATAAACAAACAGGTAAATAAATCTGCAACTCTTTCTATTAAAAATTCATCAATTTGGAAAAATGATAAAATAAATACTCATGCCTACCCCCCTTGCAGCTGTCGAAAATTAATCAGAACACTAAGAAATTAAGGGGCCTGTGACCTACAAAAAGTAAGGATGATCTTGAAGAGAATTAACCTATGTGCATATTAAGGAAATTCACAATATTCTTGAGGGAAAAACTACAAAAGTCAGTAGATTTAGTTGGGTTGTCCAAAATCGACATAATGTTACATAAAATATTATCTTTTATTTTCATTGAATATTTCTTAAATTTTAATAATTGTGAATTGAGCAAATAAGATTTCCTTTTCTTTCCTTTTTCTAATGATGATTTTCTAGAAACTAATTTTGGTCAGCTAGCCAGAATCCCATGGAGAGAAACTGCCACCTGAGAAACTGGTGCAGATGGGAAATCTGAAATTGAGTAAAGAGATACTACCTATCCCACAAATAATGTTGAAAGCATTTTTTTTTTTCAGAAATCTTTTCCCAGAATGAATATATAGGGAGAACAGTTTTGGAGGAAAAAATAAACTTTGACTGTGGAAGTTTTAAAGTCTTGCATGTTCCAACAGCAATAAGGATTCTTCCTTGTGTACTTTGGGCTAATCTGAAAAGTACTCCATTGACTTCTATAAATTCACATTTATTTGATGTGAGTATTAACTTTGACAATGTTTTAAAAATCCGTGTTTAATCCTGACTTATTTTAGGAATTTTTACTAAAAGAATTATGATTTAACTGGGCATGGTGGCACATGCCTTTAATCCCAGCACTCAGGAAGCTGAGATAGGAAGATTGCTATGAGTTCAAGGCCAGCCTGAGACTACTAGTAAATCCCAGGTCAGCCTCCACCATAATGAGACACTATCTCAACCCTTACTCCAAAAAGAAACAACAACAACAAAAAAAAAGTTTTATAATTTACAGGAAGGGTTATTGAAAAAAATAATCTAATACAATAAAGATACAGGGACGTGCAAGGGCCACCATATCATTAAACGAGTTGTGTGAGGATTCAGATTTCAGTAGTGATAGAGTTACAGCTAGAACCTAGCACATTATGTTCCTTCTGTGTTGTGAAATACATTTCATCAATGCCACAAATCTTTCCAAATATTAAGATTAAATCTTATTTATGGCATTATTTTAGTAATTTTGGAAAAAAATTCTCTAATGGGTATAGTTTAACAGTTTTTTGTTAGTATCTAAAATGGCTAAGGTTGATGTATATACAAGACACCATAAATTATCATTTTTATTTCATACATGTGGCAATTGTAGAATAAAACTGTCTTCTATCATAATATCTCTTCAGATAAAGGCTCACAATAAAATAATTACCTTTGATTTATTCTTAAATCAGTATTAACACATGTTACAGAAAGAAAATTTAAATAGTAGAACAAATAGACATAGAATCAGGAAAAGTAAGTGAAAAAAAAAAGCTTTATGAAAGAATAATGGGTAGCAGAAAAAACTCAGAATGCTGAAGAACTAGAACTAGCATTCACAAATCTAAAAGTCATTCAAAGTTATATAACAGAACTGTCAGTGTTCTGAAATTCTATGCAAAACTGAATCCAAATTTTTTATTGATAGCTATTCATACTCAAATTAATGTTCTAGTTCTAGGAAAGTAACCTGAAAAACTAGATACACTTATTCTTTGCTGCTTCTATTGATTACTGAAATCACTGACTTCAAGTCCTTTTGCGTAAGGCTTAGTGGAACTGGTACCTGGTACCAGTATCAATGGTACTGGTATCAATGTCAAGCCTTGCAGGCAGTAGCAATTGTCCTTGATGTTAAGAATAAACTCTTCACTGGAGTGATGGCTTAGCAGCTACAGTGCTTGCCTGCAAAGCCAGAGGACCCACTTAAGCCAGAGCATAGTGTGGCGCATATATCTGGTGTTTGTTTGCAGCAGCTGGAGATCCTGGCATAACCATTTCTCTCTCTCTCCACCTCTCTCCCTCCTTCTCTCACTTCCCTTTTTCTCTCTTTCTTTAATATAAATAAATGAAAAGAATAATTAGATACTTGTAGAAAGAAACCCTAACATACCATAGTGAAGACTGTGGCTTTTTTTTTTTTTTTTTTTTTGAAAGTGATGAATGAAGTTGCTAAGGGGATGTTAGTGAAGTGGCAACATTTGAGTTGTATAGAAAGTTCTAGAAAGGGAAAGAAGTAAGCATAATCTAGGGCTCTTATGTAAGGCAATGTGAAACTTGTCACTTAAAACTTAGGAAAAAGTAAAGAAAGCTTCAAAACAAAGTGTTGTAAAGGCTGAAAATCCAAATCTAGATATTTTCTTGAGGAATCTTACAGTATTAGTAAATAAAAAGTCAAACCAATATAAAAGAGCACATTGCAAAGTTAGAAAACTGTGGATCTACTAAAAATACTAGAGCCAAGAGAAAAAAAGATATTAAACAAAAAGAGTATTTTTTGTAATCTTCCTCTAATATTATTAGGTTAAGATTAGGAGGTGATAAAAAGGTGAGCCAGACATTGAGAAATGAACTCTAAGCCTCCTTCCTGTTGATTAGTGGTCACAATGCTGGACATGGCTATGCAATCTACCAAGGCTGGAAATGTATCAGCAGGTCTTGAGCAGCAGTGGATTCTGTAAGCTGCACAAATTGTCAGCTGGGAAAGATGTGCCCACAAGTGCAATAGTGGGATATCTGTTACGAGGATAACCAGATGGATCTGAGGATACCTAAAACCTAGTCAAAAGTCTATGGCTGGTAAAGTCATAAGCCCCAGAAGGCGAGGCATCACTGCTTCTTGGCTACGTGGATATATTGTGGCCACAAAATTATTCTCTAAATGCGTATGTTCAGACTAGTGCTACTCTCACTTCAGTTGAGAGAAGTCGCTATTTTTGGACGGATGACTCTTGGGGAAACTCTAAATTCATCAACATAATGAAAAGACGTGACGGCGTGACTAAGTGTTCAATAATAAGCTAGACATCTCAACCACACACTCCCATGGCTTAAGGGACGATAGTGTATGAGGTAGGCTGAAAGAACGTTAACACCCAAAGGAAGAAAGGAGTGTTTCGGAGCCCTGTTTACTGAACTCAGATTGGTCACCTTATTCAAAATCTCACAGCAGATATAATTTCCTGAACAAAATTTGCATAAGGGCTGGAGAGACAGCTCAGCAGTCAAGATGATTCTCTATAAAACCTAATGACTTGGATTGGATTTCCAAGTACCCATGTAAGACTAGATACACAAGAGATGCATGCATCTGGAATTTCTTTGCAGTGCCTGGAGGCCCTGTCACACTCATTCTCTCCCTCTCTCCTTATAAATAAATAGAGAATATTATTTTTTAAAAAATCTTCATGATCCTGGGCATATCAGAAGGTATTTTTTATGATGATAGAGTGTGGCAAAACAAAGGCTTTGAAATAGAAGAGATATATAGAAACATATCACCTCATGCTAATGCTTAGCCATCATAAAATGCAAATAAGGTTAAAAGTTGGGTAGAAACAGATTTTTTGAAGACAGGAATGAGTTAGAATGTTGAGGAATATGTACTTCTCCTGCTATTGCATATCTGAAATCTTTACATGGCATATTAATCTAAGCTAATTTAACAACATACATCGTTTTAGTGATTTTATGGTTCCTTCATTTCAAGATACGTGGATTCATATCCTTTCCACACAATCAAACTATAATACCTTAACAAAATAAAGCAGACATATGTTAAAAATTTTGCAAATGTGAAAATGATATCTGATTCTAGAACAGATATATTTAATGCAGCTGAAATTAGTAGGCTGAGAAATGTTTTTTGGGAGCATATACAAATGTGCAACTGGATAGGAATGAGAAACAATAAAAGCATGTTTCTGGAAAATGAGAGAAATCTGAACACAGAATATAAGAAAATACAAAAAAGTTGATTGAGCAAATAAAAACAGCTTGGAAAGAGAGAAATCGAACATAATAAAGAAAAAGTGTTTTATGTAAGTCATCACTCGTTTTTTACAATGACTAGAAACAATGCAGCAAGTTTTCTTCTATTCCCATTGGCAGTCTTGAACAGTTGCTTATCAAGTGGAAGCAAATGCTATGTCTCTGTGTCCTTACTGAACAGAGTAAAAGTAATGTTGAAGATTTAATCAAAGTGTCCTTTCAAAACCATAGAGAATGAGGTGAGTATAGTTTAGATTGTACTATAGCTGAAATTATGGTGAGTGGAAAAACAAAAAGGTCACTGCATTGTAAAAGAGAAAGTGACATCATTCATGAGGGAAAAAATCAGAGGTCAAAAGTATATCAAATAAATGGATTCTAATGGGTTTAGAAATGTTAGGTAAGAAAAGAGTGTTTTCATTTAGTGAAAATGTTAATGATGAGCAAAAATCACAAACAATGCAGCTGAGGCTTTTCTTTCTTTTATTTTTTTTTCTTTTACATTTGTAAAATTTGTTAAAAATGAAAACAACACTGGGAAAATCAAAAGAAAAATATGCTAAATATGAAAATGTTGGAAGCTGGTCTTTGAACATGCAAGATGAAAATGGAATCATTTGTTTTGGGTAATACAATGCTGACTTCCCATTGAAGCGAAGATATCAACACAGAGAACCCCAGGCGGAGAGCATTCAATAGGCTCTTGATGGATGCATGTTGATTTACATTGCCACCAAAAAAAAAAAAAAAAAAGAAAGAAAGAAAGAAAAAGAAAAGAAAAGAAATCTGGGTTGGCAGTTACTTAGAGTCATTGCTATGAAGAAAGGATAATGCAGTCATTCAAATGGCCATTGATTCTTGCTTCTTTTAAATACTCAGTGTCCAAGTTAGGAAACAGGTATAGGCAGAAAAGGGAAGGACACAAAATTCATGACCATATCTCAGAGCTGGATATGATAACCCACCACAGGACATGATGGGATCAAAGATTGTATTTTCTTGACTCCACTTTCCAAGTTGTAGAAAGTGCAAATATCTTCCAATATGCTTACAAATAGCTGAGCTGTGGACAGCTCATGTACCTACAATGTTCAGACCCTTGATAGCCTACTCCTGTGTTCTCTTGTGTTTATCTATAAAATACAGACAAAAGTTATCAAAAGCATGGGCCACATTCTCTTCATGAAATGGCAAGAAATGACTCTTTTCTTATCATCCTGGATGTATTAGGCATTCTAGCACTCTCCTGAAAGAATATGAGGCTGGGAGGTGGCTCAGAGCTAAAGAAAGAGTGCTTGCTGCTTGAGCCAGAGAGCCTCTTACACCAGAGACCTCAAGTTACAACTCCCAAAACCCAAGTATAAAGAAAGCCGTTGCCATGTATGTCTCTGACCGTAATCCGTGGGGCAGAGAGCAGAGAATCGCTGAGGCTCATTAGCCAAAAGCAGCAGCTCCGTGTTAAGGAAGAGACCTCATCAAAAGAAAATGAGGCTGAGTGATAAAGATTCCCACACAGCATATCTGCACTCACACCGTACATCACACAGCACTCCACACACTGCGCACACACACACACACATGTTTAAAAATATATATTATAAAGGCAAATGCTTTCAAAAGCCAGCATAGGTCCAGATAAATACAGGAAAGGTAGAGGCAGTAGACAACTTCTGACTGATTGAAAGCATGCATGGGCAAGTGAAATGGTTAGCCTGAACATGCTTTGATCGTTATATCCATAACCATGATTTGACTGGATGCAACAGGTCATTCTTTTCTACTAAGATTCTGTCAAGATTTGGTAGCAGCTTAATACTGCTGATACCTTATATAAACCCTTCCATTTGAAAAACGTGAAGCAAGGATCAAGATGGGAAGGAAACTGAGAATAATATTCCTGAACAAATATCTTGTCATGATATTTTACACCTTGTTTTTTCCCTAAGCAATGATTCCAGTACAATGCTGTTCACCCTTTCCTCAGAGAGAAAACAATTTACCTACAGATCTTCTTTACACACTTCACAAATACCAAGTACAAAGATAATTACAAGGGGAAAAAATAAAAAGGGAAAAGAAAACTCCTACAACTGATTCTAGAGACATTTTAACGTGTACCCCTAAGATATCATTTCCCAAAATATCAGACTCAGAGAAAAGGAATTCACAACGTGATTCAGGACAGGAAAATGTAATGCAGATTAGGTAAAAACACACCACATTCTCAAATCAAAATTCTCATTATTAAAATTTTCATGTGGCTTTGACAAGAAATCTTTTAGCAGAAATCACTGTATCCTGTTCAGACCACTGCAACAGTGAAATGAAAACAGGTTTTTCCAAATCCTAAGGTAGGTTATTGATTTAGGTACTCATATGATCCTTCAAGTTTAGGAATAGGGACTGATTTCAGGGCCCACTGATGATACTTTTTAAATGATTATACCTTAATATAAAGACTAAAGTTTATAGCACTTTAATTTATTAGTGATAATTAGAAACTAGAGTCATGTTAAGCTGACTATATACACTGGTGAAAAAAATAACTGCAAAAGAAGTGAAGAAAATAATTAATGTTAACTAGACAAGTAAATTTGCTGAAAAGATGAATAAATTTTGTATTTAATTCATAAAAGTAAATATGAAGTACCAATAATAATCTGGAATATTTATAAGATATTTTAAAGGCATATAAAATACATGAACTTTTCTCTGCCTATGCAAAGAGAACTAATGTGAAAGAATAAGTCATTAACTACTGGAAAGACAAAGGTATCTTTGAAAAAATTCTAACTCATGAGAGCCTTTGATGGTAACTTCTCAAAATTAATCAGAATGTAGACAGATAAATTTCTTTGTATTGTTTATTTTTATTTATTTATTTGACAGCAACAGATAGAGAGAGAAAGAGTCAAAGAGAGAGAGAATGAGCAGCCAGGGCCTCCAGTCACTGCAAACGAACTCCAGATGCCTATACCCACTTGACCATCTGGCTTATGTGGGTCCTGGGGAATCAAGCCTCAAACTGGGGTCCTTAGGCTTCACAGGCAAGCACTTAACCAAGAAGCCAGCTCTCCAGCCCAGAAATTGTTTTGCTTTTTTTTTTAATCATTATCAACTGATAATTATTTCTTACACAAAAAGTATTGTTTTATATATAAAAACTTGAAAATACAGAATTCTGATTGTATATAAATTTCCATGGAATAAAAGATAGAAGATTGTGGCTTAGCGGTTAAGCGCTTGCCTGTGAAGCCTAAGGACCCCGGTTCGAGGCTCGGTTCCCCAGGACCCACGTTAGCCAGATGCACAAGGGGGCGCACGTGTCTGGAGTTCGTTTGCAGAGGCTGGAAGCCCTGGCACGCCCATTCTCTTTCTCTCCCTCTATCTGTCTTTCTCTCTGTGTCTGTCTCTCTCAAATAAATAAATAAATAATTTAAAAAAAACTTTAAAAAAAAAGATAGAAGATTGTAGGGTATTATGAATGTTCAAATTTTGTACCTGTATTGAGGTTGTCAAAGTAAAAAAAAAAAAAAAGTTTTTCAAGAGGCTACCCACTCCATTAAAAAAAAAAAAAAAAAAAAACATTGAGAGTTGGAGAAAATGCTCAGTGGTTAAAGGCACTTGCTTGTAAAGCCTGAGAGCTTTGCTTTTATATACCAGTGCCCATGTAAAGCCAGACACACAAAGTGGTACATGCATCTAGCATTCATTTGCAGAGGAAGGAAGATCAGGCAAGCCCATTCTCTCTCTTTCAAGTAAACAACTAAATATTTTTTAAAAATTCCCTGAGGTTAAGGATTGAGATTGCACAGTGGTTAAAGTCGCTAGCCTGTCCACTAGGGACAAAATCCCAAATTACCAATAACACCCATGAAAGCTCAGTGAAAACAATGCCTGATGTTGGTAGCAGCAAAATGCTCTGGTAGCCCTCTACCACATGTACAAATAAATAAAAATAAAGTAAAATAAATTCATGCTGGAGAAATTGCTCAGTGGTTAAAGGCACTTTCTTACAAAGAGTCATGGCCCAGGTTTGACTCCTTACAACACATGCAAAGCCATATACACAAAGTGACATACATGTCTCTAGTTCATTTGTAGCGCTAAGAGGCCCTGGCATGTTCTCTCTCTCTCTCTTTCTGTTTCTCTCTCTCTCTCTCTCCCTCCCTCCTTCCCTGCCTCCCTCCCTCCCTCCCTCCCTCCCTCCGTCCCTCCCTCCCTCCCTCTCTTCTCTCTCATAACTAAATAAATAATACATAATGGGCCAATGTAATCTGTATCTCACGACTGTTAACATATCATTGTTTTGTGATCATGGACTACGACTTGCTTGTCTAAGAATCTACATTATATTATTTAAATCCAAAACACTAAGGTAAATAAATCCAAAATAAGATCAGGGCAAGACAGATGTTTCATGAGCTTGAATGCTCAAACAAAAAATAATGATATAGTTTAAAATTATACATGCCTAGAAAATGTATAAAATATATAAAACAAAATATTTCAAATTTTCTTCAGTTATAATATTAGATTACTCAGTGACCATTTGGCTTTGCAGTTAAACTTAAAAAAAATATATAAGCACTTCTGTTAAAGAAAAAAAAAACAAAAACAAAAGGTAGCTAGAGAGCTTGCTCAGTAGTTAAAGGTGCTTGCTTATAAAACCTGATTCCCAGTACCCTCATGAAGCCAGATGTGCAAAGCACGTATGCATCTGGACGTGGTTAGCAGTGGCAGGATGCCCTTGCACATGCACCCTGGCCGTTTTGCTCTCACTCTCTCTCTATGTCTCTCTCTTATCATAGCTTTAAAAGGGAATTTTACCTTTGCATGCTAAATTTAGGCGTGCATACATATGTTATTGTACTTATTCTATATGCTTTTGAAAATGTATAAAAGCTCAAATAGAAGATTCATTTTAATGTAAATATTTAATATTGTTGGCATATTATTTTGTGACTTCCCCCAGATTTAAGAAAAACAATCAGCTGTACTGAGTTAACTAAGTTAAGCCAAGGTGAGCTTATTGACTGTGTGTGAAGAATGTAAAGAAAAGAGAAAAAAGAATTCATTTTGAATGTCAAATGGACTTTCACTTGTCAGCCTTGAGCTCTGTGTCTGTTCTTTCTCTGTCTCTCATGTCTGCTGGGTCTCTCGGCCCCCTCAGACTGCAGCCAGCCACGGCGGCGGACCACAGCACACAGCTGCTCTACCTGTTTGATCTTCTCCCCTTGATGTGTCAGTTTCCTTCTGGGTTGTCTACTTGTCAAATCATTTTTATTCTTCCAAACATTGTACATAATTTTTAAATAAGCTCTGCAGATCTCAGGGTACTTGGTACATTTTTTTTTTCACAAGTTAATCACAGTTAAATCATATACACACCACGGCTTATATGTTATATTGGAAGGACAAGCACAACTTTACTACAAACAATCAGATGTCAGGCATGCCAATGATAAGCTAAACGAGGTTGCTTATACTTCGGGTTTTTTTAATATTTTATTTTTATGTATTTATTTGACAGAGGGAGGAGGGAAGAGAATGGGCACTCAAGAGCCTCCAGATACTGCAAACAAATTTCAGACGCATAAGACCCCTTGTGCATCTGTTCAAAGTAGGTCCTGGGGAATTGAACCTGGGTCTTTTTTGGCTTTGCAAGCAAAAACCTTAACCACTAAGCAGTTCCTCCAGCCTATACTTTGTTTTGAATTACTTAAATTTAGCAGATATAGCAAAGAACATTTATAAGCATAAAAATGAATGGTATGTTTTGAACATTTCCTTTACAAAAACAAAAAGCAAATTCAACACGTATCTTTTCATAGTTCATTAGACTACACTATAAATATCTCAAGTCTGATATCTGGAAGTGTGTAGTCATCATTTCTGCAACACTGCGAAGAAAATGAACTTGATGCTATGTTTAGACTTTTTTTTCTATTTTAATTTTAATTTTTATTTTAGAGAGAGGGAGAGACAGAAAGAATTGGAAGGCCTCAACCACTGCAATTGAACTCCAGACACTTGTGCCACCTGGTGGGCATGTGTGGACCTTGGGCTTGCATCACCTTTGTGTGTCTGGCTTAGATGGGACCTGGAGAGCTGAACATGAGTCCTTAGGCTTTGCAGGCAAGCACCTTAACCGCTAAGCCATCTCTTCAGCCCTATGTGTAGATCATAACTAATTAAAAGGAAGATGCTTCTTTTTTTTTCTTTTTTTTTAATATTTATTTTATTTGGAAGAGAGAAAGAGGCAGATAGAGAGAGAATGGGTATGCCAGGGCCTTTACCTACTGCAAACAAACTCCAAACACATGTGCCACCTTGTGTGTCTGGCTTATGTGGGTCCTGAGGAATCTAACTTTGTTTCTTTGGCTTTGCAGGCCAACACCTTAACCACTAAGCTATCCTTCCACTGTGAAAAGAAGGTAGTTTAAAATAAGAGGCATTTTACAAATCCTGGCACTTGTGAGGGCAGACAATGACCTTTAATTCTGTGTTTCATACAACCTGAGGCCTGAAGCATGAAGTCATTGTGAAGAAATACATTACCTGATGCCTCTGGGAACATAATTTTTTCTCTTTAGTCTCTGTAAAGTATAATTAAAATATACTAATCAATAGACAATAATGCACTTAAATGTATTTTCAAAAGATTATTAATAATGTTATTATTGAGAAGCCATACATAGAATGATGAGGTTATCAAAGGAGTAAAAATAAATCTAGAAGTTAGAGCAAAATAGTCTATCATAACCCAGTCTGGTAAAGGTCAGATGAAAGAAAATTTAAGTAAACTGTACACTTTTATAAGTTTCTCTTAAGGTCAACTTGAGTTATTTTTTTTTTTTTTTGTCCTAGGGTATAATAGAAAGAAAGGACATACAAGTCCTGGAAAACTAAATATAAACACTTTTTATCATACAGTAGGTAATGATTTATTTTCATTCTGGGATATGGTCACTACTAAGAACTTAAGGCCACTCTGTAGAGAAATTAGGATATTAAATTTATACCAAAACAAGAATAGTAATAGCTGGACAATTCACAAACTAACTTGTTCAAAGCTATGAGAAAAGTTTGAAGTCCAAACCAGTACACTAGAAAAAAAAAAAAAAAAAGGCTGTGAGTTATTGAAGATCGGGCTAAGCAGGGGGAAGATGCAGGCAGACTGGAGTGCAGCTACGCGTCTCAGAAATAACGAGCACAGCACGGCAGGGTGAGAGAGCATGCCCTGTGAGGATGCCGGATGAGGTGAGCATCTTCTTTACAACAGTCAGGTGGTAGCTGAGAGCCTGCTTCAGGAGACACTCTTTAAATTAGAACAGAAGAGAGAGGTTTTTAGCAGAAAATAAGCAGAAATATCTATCTTGGAAACTTTCAGTCACAACAGAGATAGCAAAGAAATACCAAATTATGGACAGAAGAAGATTGCTTATCTCTGTTATTTGGACACAAGTTGAAGACAGATAAATATTAAGAAAATGATTTGTTCCTTTGTAGTTGTCACTTAACCACATGAGCATGCACACACATACCACACAGAGTGCATAACATTGTATTAGACTTCATTATAAAGTTCATGTTATAAATATATATATGAATTATATATATCATATATATAATTCATATATATTAAATATATGTTTATATATGCATATATATTTATATTTATATAAATATATATTATAATATAATATTATATTATAATATATTTAAATATATATGTATATTATAGATAGATAGATAGATAAATAGATAGATATTTAAATAGGTGTCACACATGGTTATGGCCATTCTTGAAAATAACTAATTTAATATGACTTCTTTTTAAATCATTACTTTTTCCCCACATGATTTACACAAACAGTTGTTTCTAAAATTAACATTTATATTCAATTTTTTCGACTTATACTAAATCTATACTGATTTTTATAGAATGATTTCTTTTTGAAGAATGTCCCAGACTGACCAGCTTTTTTTTTTTTTTTTTTTTTTTTTTTTTTCCTCAAGGTAGAGTCTCACTCTGGCTCAGGCTGACCTGGAATTTACTATGTAGTCTCAGAGTGACCTCAAGGAGATCCTCCTACCTCTGCCTCCTGAGTGCTGGGACTAAAGGCATTCACCACCACTCCTGGCCTTTTCTCTTTTTTTTTTTTAATACATTTTATTTTTTATTTGAGAGCGAGAGAAAGGGAGAAAATGGGCACCAAGGCCATCAAGCACTGCAAATGAACTCCAGATACATGCGGCTCCTTGTGTATCTGGCTTACTTGGGTCCTGCAGAATAGAACTGGGATCCTTTGGCTTTGCAGGCAAATGCCTTAACTGCTAAGCCATCTCTCCAGGACTCCCCCCCTTTTATGAAAGAGATAGAGAGAAGTGGTGTATGGTGTGCCAGGTCATGCAGCCACTGCAATTGAACTCCAGACACCCTTGTATACAGAGATGGAAAGAAATGAGCTGGGTCATTATTTATTACCTAACTCTATAAGTTCTTCCAATGAAATGAAAACATAACCCTGCCTTGGGTCTCCTAAAATTTGCACTAGATCAGAGCCAGCAGACGATATTCCAGTTGGTCCAATTTGCAGTCACCCAAGTAGATACATACGGGTACCATGAGGAAAAAAATTGAGAGAATGATTAAAGTACTCTTGTCCAGATATTTAACAGGGTCTCAACTAAAGTGAACTGGGTTTACTCCCAAACACAATTTTTTTCAGTCTATTTTGAAAATGTTTTTATTTATTGACTTGACAGAAAGAGAGAGGCCCACAGACAGAGTGAATATGGATGTGCCAGGACCTCCTGCCACTGCAAATGAACTCCAGATGCATGTGCCACTTTAAGTGGATACCCAAAAATATAACCCAGGCCATCAAGCTTTTCAGGCAAGTGTCCTAAACACTGAGCATCTTTCTGGTCCTTTAAAGTGAATTTGAAGGACATTGGCACTCCATAGAAAATTGACATCTTTGTGTTGGCGACTTTTCTTGTGAGCTGGAATTCCAGTATTCAAGTCCACCTGGGTTCCTTCAGCATCCCTGGCAGCGCCCCTGCTAGTGCGCTCATATGCAAACTACTCCAAAGGTTCAAACAAACACTTAACAGCTAAGCATCTCAAAATAAACACAAAAAGAGTTGTTTTCTGCCAGACATTTCATCATACATTGTAGACATTCAAATTCTCTGAGGCAATGGGAGAGAGAAAAAGAGGAGAGAAACGAGAAAGGAGAGAGGACAAATGGCTGAGGAATGGAAAGAAAGAGAGAGTTTAGGAGACGATAGGTGGAAGGAAGAACAAAGAGGATGGGAAAATTGAATGAGAGTTACTAGAGCTATGTTAGTTTGACTTATTATCAAGTGTTTCTGGAAAACTCACACATTTTGAACTCTGCCTCAAACAACCTCAAAGTCAACCAGCTAGACAAGCACTGATCCTTGAAGATACCCCTGCAGTTACAACATATCAGTTACTTCAGTCTTGAGGACATAGGATATTATCTTTTTTTTTTAATTTTTTTTTTAATTTATGTATTTGAGAGCGAGAGACACAGAGAGAAAGACAGATAGAGGGAGAGAGAGAGAGAATGGGCGCGCCAGGGCTTCCAGTCTCTGCAAACGAACTCCAGACGCGTGCGCCCCCTTGTGCATCTGGCTAACGTGGGACCTGGGGAACCGAGCCTCGAACCGGGGTCCTTAGGCTTCACAGGCAAGCGCTTAACCGCTAAGCCATCTCTCCAGCCCAGGATATTATCTTTGATTATCTAGCTGATAAAGTGTTTCTCTGAGATCACCACTGAAAAGCTACACTTCCCTCTTTCTTCTTACTAAGTTCACTAAAATGTGTTCCTACATGAAGCCCAATCTTTGAAAATTTTTGAAGTTTGTTTCAGTGGCTAGAGGCCGTGGTATATACATTCTTATTCCTCTCTCTTCCTCCCTCTCTCTTCCTCTCTCAAATGAGTAAATAAAGAAAGAAAATAGTTTTTTTTTTAAATATGAAACATCCAACTACTCCAGAGTGCTTACTAATATCATTTACATTTTTCTTAAAAATGATGTGCTACATCTCCTATTAGTGCATGTTCTACTTCATTTGCAACTCTCATAAATATATACTTTATACCATAACCATAATCCTTTCTAACAACCTTCTGTTTTCCTCCTTCCAAATTCACCCTTCACTGAAACCCTTCTTCTTTCCAATTAGCCTCCTATTTTGATGTCATCAGTTTTTGTAGTGTCGGTCACTTTGAGGGCATGAATATTCTGTGTGTCTGGAAGACAGCATTATAAGCTTTTCTCCCCTTCTTTTGGATTTTACATTCTTTCTGCCACCTCTTCCACGATGTTTTCTGAGCTTTGGAGGCTGTGATAAGAGATGTTTCCCTTAGTGCTAAACATGACACTGTCACTTCTTCTCAGCACTATGGTGGGTTTTGAGTCTTCTCAGTGGTCACAGCCATCTCAACAGAGAAGCTTCTCTATCTAAAATTGAGAGTGGCATGAATACATGGGCATAAGCATAAGTGCTTAAAGATCAGTTTGGTAGACATAATCAATGCATTTAGCCATACAGCAGTATTAGCTTCCTGAGCTTTTGACTGGGTTTTTAGAAGTAGGCATGTTTTCCCTCCTGTGGAGAAGGCCTCCAGTCCAAGTGGAAAGCAGCTGGCTTCCCCCGTCCCCCATAATACACATGCCACCAATACACCAGTTGGAACATAAAAGTAAACAAAATACTTGGCTGTTTTTCTTTTTTCTTTTTTTAGTACACTCTATATTAAAGTGAACTGTTTACTTTCTGATTTTTGTATTTGCTGAATTCCGTATTTTCTGAGCTCTGGCTTATTTGGTATAGGATGTTAATATCCTGCTTTTCTTTTCTTTCTTTCTTTTTTTTTTTTTTTTTTTTTTGTTATGCCTGCTTGATTTCCTCTTGTGTTTTTATCATCTCACATTCAGCTTCTCATTGTTTTAAAAAAAGATTGGGTTAAAGTATATGAATTCAGATGTGTCTTTATGAAATTAACCTAAAATATTTTAGCTTAGAATGATAAGCACATTCCTATGTGCCACTGAACTAGTTTCAATTCACAGAATATTCACTACTGTAGTAGTACCCAGGGTTCATCATAGAACACTTTCTCAGAAAATCGTATATTATGCTAAGATTTATATTGTAGTGTGCCATATGATATCTGTGGTGTTTCTCTCACATGGGGTTGTTTTATCTAGGGGCATTCATGTATATGTATATGACACGTGAGAACGTGTTCATGCATGAATGAAGGTACAGGCATGCAAGTCTCAAAGGACAACTTTCAAGTGCTGGTTCAAATTGTCTACCTTATTTTTGGCAGAATCTCTTATTATTAAGAGCTCTGTTCACCAGGATAGCTGGTTCTGAGCACCAGGGAAATTCTCCTGTCTCGGCTTCCTATCTTACCGTAGTCATGCTGGGATTACAAAATCCTGCCGCAGCTTCCAGCTTATATGTCGGCCCTGTGGTTGTGAACTCATATACTCATGCATGTGCAGCAAGCTCTTGATCCACTGAGCCACCTTCCCAGCCCACACATGAGATTTACTGTAGTTTGACCAACATGAAATATCCTGCCTTCCATCTGGCAAGCCTAACAAGCTAACGACACCATTCAACCCAAAACCCGCACTGTGAGAACCAGGGGAGATCTTGGGAGTCCTAGCTGGGGACTGACAGCCACAGAACTAGGACCTCTGATGTCAAAGGGCAGGAACTCCCAGCTCAAATGGAGAGGTAGAGAAAGGAACCTATTTAGAGGCTTTACTTTTTTCTATTAGGGCCTTGAGCAGGCCAGATGACCCTCGTATAGAAGAAGGTGATCTTTTTAAAAAAGATATTCTATTTTTTTGCTGGAGGGATGGCTTAGCTGTTAAGGCATTTGTCTGCAAAACCAAAGGACCCAGGTTCAATTCCCCAAGACCCATGCTAGCCAGATGCACAAGGGGGCACATGTGTCTGGAGTTCATTTATAGCAGCTGGAAGCCTGATGCATCCATTCTCTCTCTCTCTCCTTCTTTCTCTGTCAAATAAATAAATAAATATAAAAACTGTTAAAAAATATTCTAGGGGGGGTGGGTAGTACCATAGGATTTTTTTATAATCATGGAAAATGTTAATAAAAATTTTAAAAATATATTCTATTTTATACATATTATAAAAGGTTGTACTCTTTTTTTTTTGGCGGGGGGGTAGGGTCTCACTCTAGCCCAGGCTGACCTGGAATTCACTATGTGGTCTGAGGGTGGCCTCAAACTCACAGAGATCCTACTACCTCTGTCTCCCAAGTGCTGGGATTAAAGGTGAGCCCCACCACGACCAGCTCAGGTCATACTCTTTTGTCTCCTTGCTCCTCCTCCATTTCCCTGAGGCACTCCTCACTCCACTTATGGTATCCACTGTAGGGTCATGAAGGTCTCTGTCAGTCCATGTAGGGCAGCGAGGGTTGGGGGAGTAGGAGGGGCCCCTCAGGGTATTCTTACCCAGTCTGTGACTCTTACAGTTTTTCATCCTCCTCTTCCGCAATGTTCCCTGAGCCATGGCAGGCCTGTTAGCAGTTAGATTTAGTGTTGAGTTCTTTGTCGCCTCTAGATTTCTGTTTTGATTGACCACCATCGCTTTCAAGCTGGATGTCTGGCTAGCAGCAAGAGCAGTATTCATGATGCAACTTCTTGTGCTGTGGCTCCTGGGCCCTGGCAGATGTGGTTGAGTGGAACATTCTGTGGTTCGCAGTTGGCTATCTTTTTGTCTTATGGATGGATCTTGGTTGTCCTCCATTTCCTTTGCCTTCTGTAAAGTAAAATAGATTCTCCAAGAGTGAGAGCAGCTTGGGTTAAAAGGAAATGTTGCAAAATTATTTAAGACCCTTTTTTGGTGGGCAACCCCCTCTTCTCCAGATAGCATGGGGCTTCTCTCTGAAGTCTATGAGTTTTTTTGGCTTGGTTTCTAGTACCAGATATAAGCTCTCTCCCACTGAGCAGACCTCATATCCAAAGAGAAAACGTTTGTTTACCCATAAAGGTTGTGTGCCACCATCTCACAAGTATGTCCTTCTTGTCTGGCTGTGTAGGGAGCCAATGCAGACGCCATTACAAGATGATGCTGGCTTCCCGCCAGTCTTGAGGTAAATACTTCCTCATTTAGGCAGCAACCTCCCTTGAGGTTGTGCATGCACTTGATGCACCTTGTCCTGAGCCTATCCCGTGGCTCCTGTGGGTGGGTGAGCCTATGGCAGCCAATCAGCAGGCGTCCCATAGTATTCTGCCCTATAAAAGCAGCTACACTCCTGGGCCCCTCGCCCCTCGCCATCAACTTTTCTGTTAACCAAGAGGCTCTCCAATAAAGTGTGATCGAGAAGGATCTTCGTCTGGGGTCGTGCTTCTCCTGCGGGTCAGGGGGCTCGCCGCATGGCTGGTTAATTTCATAGCCTGCAGGGTTGCCTAATTATTCATGCTGTTGGTAACTGTTTTCTTCCAGCAGCTTCCAGAGGGCCTTCCAGAACTATGAGGGCTAACCAGGAAGAAGCTAGCTTCCCTGTCTGTTCCAGCGTGGTATGCCTATGTCCTGTGACTACTGCCTATGGTGTCTTTAGCAGTCGGATCTTACCTTTGAGTTCTAGCAGATAATCAAATGTTTTGGCAGTGGCCTACATTGCTTTGGGGACCTCCCCAGTCTTCCTGGCCAACAGCTCACTTTAGGGGGCATCCCACTTCTAGGACTGCAATAGTTTAAGCTTTCTCCTCTGCTGTCACTCCACTGTTTTTGGTGGTTACAACTCGTACGATGATAGCCAGCAGGGTCATTTCTATGGAACCGATTCATGTGGTCTTGACTCTTATGTCATTCCCTCCACACCCTTCCTACCCACTACCCTCTAAGTTCCTCCCACCCCTGTCTTCTCATTTGGTCTATTTTTACCGAAGCACCCTTACAGACATATCTGGAAAAGAATATGTTTTACGAGAAGTTTGATTCATACAAAGTTAACACATACAAACATAACTATCACAAACAATTTAATGCCCTTTTAACAAATGCTGTTCTATGCATCCTTGTGCAAGCTCCAGTAAAGGTTCTTAATGTGCCCAGGTGTTTCATTTTATAATGAGATTGAAGGATATTACATCTTTCTCCTCCTATTAACAAAACATTTTTTCTTTTTTGTATATTTTTAATTTTTTTTTATTTATTTGAGAGCGACAGACACAGAGACAAAGACAGATAGAGGGAGAGAGAGAGAGAATGGGCTCACCAGGGCTTCCAGCCTCTGCAAACGAACTCCAGATGCGTGCGCCCCCTTGTGCATCTGGCTAACGTGGGACCTGGGGAACCCAGCCTCGAACTGGGGTCCTTAGGCTTCACAGGCAAACGTTTAACCGCTAAGCCATCTCTCCAGCCCAACAAACCATTTTTAAGGTGTCAGTTTTTTGTCCCCCACCCCCACCCTTGCCCTCCCATCCCGCCTCACCCACCCTACTGTTTGGTCTTCTAGATACTTGTTAGGTATGTCAGCATCCCTGCTAGAATCAGGTTAGGAGCAGTAGATGAGTGAGACTATATGATAGCTATCTTTCTGTGATTGGATGAGTTCAAATTTCATTGTGTCACTTTTCCTTACTGCTGTGTAGAATTCTTGTAGATAGACCACATCTTAGTTATCCATTTGTCTAAAGATGAGCATCTGGGTTGATCCCAGATCTTCGCTATCACCAATTGAGTAGCTATAAACAGTTTGAGCAAATCTCTCTGAACTTAGGTGTGAAGCTTTTGGAATTAATGTCCAGTCAGGGAATAAGTGGGTCTGTTGGTAACTCTACAGTCAACCTTTGTAGGGGTCTCCATAGTTGTTGATCAGAGGGACCCATAAGGTTTCCCAAAAGAAGATAGATTTCTGTCAGAGTACTTGATGACCCACAAAAGGTTAGGGGTAAAACCCTACTGCTGAAGACACCATATGCTATTGGTATGTAACCTGGCTAGAATCTTGAGGAGAGTCAGTCCCCAGACGGTTAGCTCATCTAGTGCCAGAAGACGCTACATGAGTGACTGGGGGAGGATGACCAACATCTACCCAAGCAGCTTGTTGTCTAACCTACTCAGCAACAAACAACCTGATGTGTTGCTCAAACAAGTGCACAGCCATGGTGGGAAACCAGCTTCTCTTGATTTGGCTAACTGATCTGCTCAATGGAACAGAACCCATAGCTGGAGCTGGGAATTAACTCAGAACCATATCCAAAAATGAGCCCACTCTCCATTATCAAACTCCCACCAATCATGGGCTACAAGAGGGCCTATATCCACTACATTATCACTAAAAATAAAACAAAGGTTATCCCATTTATCTGGCACTTACTTCACTCTCCTTTGGAGAATTTGCTTCTCTTTTTCAGATGGATGCAGATTCTAAGGAAATAATCAATCCCTTAATACTTCAAAGGGGCACCAGCTGAAACTACGAGGATTTGGGGAAATGAGCAAGAGTGCTGCTTCCTTGGTGAACCTGCTACCAGCAAAAGGGTGGAGGAGATAGACGCAGGGAATACTCAACTCCT
Organism: Jaculus jaculus; assembly: GCF_020740685.1. NCBI lineage: Eukaryota > Metazoa > Chordata > Mammalia > Rodentia > Dipodidae > Jaculus > Jaculus jaculus. Next base: position 47,321,597 of record NC_059120.1, on the reverse strand, counting down.
ACCAAACCAGAGATCCAGACACAGAAGCTCCCAAGATCTCATCACTGAAGCAGATCTAAAATTAACCGAACATGGCTCAGGGAAATTTGCAGAAGAAGGGGTAGAAAGAATGTTAGAGCCACACATTGGGCCATTTAGCACAGAGGTATTGCCTCTTACCCATAACTAATGGCTAACCCCACAATGCAAGACCCATATTTCCCAACAAGGAGGGTCCCTGCAGGGGGGGTGGGCGGAGGACAGAGAGAAAGCTAAAGATGGTACCAACATTACTGTATATACTATGTACATAACTAATGGGCTGGAGAAATGGCTTAGTGGTTAAGCGCTTGCCTGTGAAGCCTAAGAACCCCAGTTCGAGGATCGGTTCCTCAGGTCCCACGTTAGCCAGATGCACAAGGGGGCGCACGAGTCTGGAGTTTGTTTGCAGAGGCTGGAAGCTCTGGCGCGCCCATTCTCTCTGTCTCCTTCTATCTTTCTCTCTATGTCTGTCACTCTCAAATAAATAAATAAAAAATGAACAAAAAAAATTTAAAAAATACTATGTACATAACTAAAAATAAAAATGGAATGTATTCTTCAGTGAATTTTTTAAATTTTTTCTTCACTGCATGTTTATATAATGTTTTTGCCTTTTAAAAAATATTTTTAGGGCTGGAGAGATGGCTTGCCAGTTATGCGCTTGCCTGTCAAGCCTAAGGACCCCGGTTTGAGGCTCGATTGCCCAGGACCCACGTTAGCCAGATGCACAAGGGGAGCACACGTCTGGAGTTCCTTTACAGTGGCTAGAGAACCTGGCATGCCCATTCTCTATCTATCTATCTGCCTCTTTCTCTATCTGTCTGTCACTCTCAAATAAATAAATAAATAAAAATATTTTTATTTACATACCTGTGAGGGGAGGGAGGGAGAGCGAGAGAGAGAGAGAGAGAGAGAGAGAGAGAGAGAGAGAGAGAGAGAGAGAATGGATACAACATGGCCTCTTGCCCTTACAAACACAATCCAGATTTGTGTGCCTCTTTGTGCATGTAACTCTTTGTGGGTACTGGGGTACTGGGGAATTCAACCTTGGCCATCAGGATTTCCAAGCAAATTTCTTTGACTCCTGAGCCATTTCTCCAGCTCTGGTGCTAACTCTCAATTACATTTATATTGGCTCAGTTTTGTTTTTCCCCCTTTTTTTATCTATGTGGCTCACTTTTCTGAATTTCCATTCCATCTTTAGTTTCTATCCCAAAGAAATTTTCTATTCTATAATTGCTTATTTTATTTATTCTATTCAGTTTCATTTTAGTTTTATTTCATTATTAGTATTAAGTCCAGGATCTTGTGCACATTAGTTAAGTATGTTCCAACTCTGTAGCCCTGGATTACTAGTCTATCTTTCTCAGATATTGTCATTTTCTTTTCTTTTTCAATGATTTTGGTGAATATTCTCTACTCTCATCAGTATCTTTTATTTTATTAATGAGGTTCTTTTTCTAAGTTTTATTTTCTGGCATTCATTTTTTGTTATTTTGAGATTTGCTTTAATATTTCTATAGCCTATTCTTTGGTTATATGATTTTCTTTTTTCTTTTCTCTGCTTTGTTTTGTTCTGAGACATGGTCTAATGTGTCCCAGGCTGATTTAAACTTGAAATTTAGCTGAAGACAAATTCTAACTTCAATACATAGTCTCTGCAATAATAACATAATATTTAACAAGAATGAAGTTAGATTATAGTGTATTTTATGTTTTATTGGATCTTAGAAGAAAATATCAGCTAAAATATGTCAATTGTAATTTTCAAAATTATATCAATATTGCTACAATATAATCATTAATATCCTTGTATTTATTTATTTTTAAAATATTTTATATTTATTTGACGGTGAAAGAAGGAGAGAGAGAAAGAGAGAATGGGCACACCAGGGATTCCAGCCACTGCAAAAGAACTCCAGATGTGTGTGACCCCTTGTGCATATGGCTTATGTGGGTCCTGGAGAATTGAACTGGGATCCTTAGGCAAAAACCTTAACTGCTAAGCCATCTCTCCAGCCCATCCTTGTATTTATTAAGTAAATATTATGCATATAGACAGAGAAAGGTGATTACTGACTATTCATTAGGTCAAAGCTCTCTCTCTCTATGAATTAAAATAAACATTCATTTATTCCATCAGTGGTGCTTCTTTATTCATTAACAAAAAATGATTGGCCATTGCCTGATTTACTTATGATGTCCTCTTAATATATTTTTTCCTTCATTTTGTTTCTTTCTCTATTTTGTCTTCTATGGACACTCCATTTTGAAAGGTATACTCTTTCTTCCCAGAATCATGTCTTTTCCATATGTATCCTTTGAGCCATGCACTATTATAAATCCATTCCTATTAAATTCTTTAGCTGTCTGGGCTCTGATTCTATCACCTGATGTATGAAGAGGTGCTGATGAATAGGGAAGGGGGAGAGAGAGACCCTGACTAAAAGCAGGCTGATATCAGTGTCATGCCACTGGCCCTCCAAAATTGTTAGCTAAATAAATTCATTTTAAATATCCTATGGCAGATATTACAACACAGTGCTGGAAATGTAATTCACTCAACAGTTATCAGTGTTCATTCATGAAGAGTGAAAGTTGTCCTTTCCCAAGGGGTTGTTATCATTGCTTTCTCATGTTTAGAGTCAGAGCACACCTTTGGCATCTGAGGTTCTCCGTTCACTTTTCTGTATTTCATGAACGTCATAGTTATGTAACTTCAAATTTTAAAATTAATTCTCTGGGCTGGAGAGATGGCTTAGCGGTTAAGCGCTTGCCTGTTAAGCCTAAGGACCCTGGTTTGAGGCTCAGTTCCCCAGGTCCCACGTTAGCCAGATGCACAAGGGGGCGGATGCGTCTGGAGTTCGTTTGCAGAGGCTGGAAGCCCTGGCTCCCCCATTCTCTCTCTCTCCCTCTATCTGTCTTTCTCTCTGTGTCTTTTGCTCTCAAATAAAAAAATAAAATAAAATAAAAAATTTTAAATTAATTCTCTGATCAGTTAATTTGAAAGGTTTACAGTGGCCACTACTATTTTCATATAGAAACTTCAATGTTTTGAAATACTGTCTACATACCACATGTATTTTAAAATATAAATGTAATTTTGTTTCATATTTGTAAAAGTACATCATTATTTACAAAACAATACATGTAAAGAGATTAACATATATTTCAGTCACATGAGTGTATTAAAAGGCAGCCTGAGCCAAACTGAATTCACTGGAAAAAAATAGCATGTTACAAACTAAATGTCTATGTTATACACAGGCATGTGACACCACTTTCCAATGATAACTAATTTTTCAACTCTCCCCACATCTTCTTTTATGTGTTCAAGTAATAATAACTACAGTAACTATATCATTTCAACAGAGCTTAAGACATACATTAAAGTCTGGACTTTCACGGGCCAGTGAATGATATGTGGCATGTCAGATTTTGAAGTTCAACAAGGATCTTGCTTTTCTTTAAGGCACACAATTAAACTGAATATAATTACTAAATTTTGATAATTGTTTATATTTTATTTTATATTACATTTAAATTTTACTTTTATGAAAATATTTGAGGAGTAGTGTCATTTAAGTATATGCTGGCTCAAATTTAAAATATTTTAAAATTTTCTATTATAGCCAGAATTGTATAGAAACCAGTGAATGTATTTTGGAAAGGAAAATATCATGTAACACTAAAGATATTCCTTAAGTTCAGAGCTTGGTGTGGGCCTAGCAATAATTAATACTGAAGTGAACCTCTAATAATGCCATTGTTCTCAGCAAATAATGATATAGTTATTATAACTATAAATTTAATATTGAGAATTCACCAATTTAAAATGCTAGAATGGTCAAGCATGGTGGAGTACTTAAGAGGCTGAGATAAGAGTTTTGCTATCAGTTCAAGGCCAGTCTGAGATGACATAGTGAATTCCATGTCAGCTAGGACTAGAGCAAGACCCGAACATGAAAAAACAAAAATAATAATAATAAAATATAGCAGCTGGAATGTTTAAGGCATAGACTATGCTAGGCCACTAGGATAAGTTCCACAAAATCCACTATAATTAGAACACTGTAGAGTTGGGAAATTACTGTTCCATATATTAATTTGATTACTATCCCTCCTTTATAATGATTTCTGGATTAAATGGCTGTTATAACTGTTGACACCATTAATGTGCTATCTGTTTTAATAGCATTTTGGGGTCATAATCACAGACTAGGCTGTATTCGTGTGGTGAAAGACATGCTCTAATAACTAACAAATTTTATTACATTTTTTCTAATAGAGAAATAATTTAATAAGGATTTTTTATGTCAGTTTTCTAGATTTTACCCATGTATTTTGTAGTCAATAAGTGATAATTATTGTTGATAATCATATTAACTTTACTATAAAATAATAAATACTAGTTCTAGATATTAGATGTTAAATATCAGTGGTTGATATTCTAAAACAAGGAATAGTTATTGCTATCATTACCTGGATTTGAATGTGATTGTTTCATAATTTTCATTTCAAACACATAGTTTCAGTGGCTTGCAAAATAATAATTAATGTATGAATTCTTTTGCTTTATAATAGATTTATTTGAGTATAACATTTACTGATAACTGTGAAATATTGTTTTGTATCAATAAGCATTTCTAGGAAATTGCACAGTCACATTTTAAGTTTTTCACTCCATCCAAAGCCCTAAACAACTAATTCCATACACTGTGAAGACTATATCAATGTCGCAGTAATTCTACAAACAAATAGTTTGTAGGAAGGGTCATAGCTTCACAGTGTTGTTGTCATCATTTTAAAATCAGCCAGGATACTGTAATTTCTACTGTCTCCAGAAGATCTCACAGTGAAGCTTTCATGAGAAGTACAGATAAAGACACAAGGCCGAGCTGGGAATGTGTTTGAGATGTACTAACAATGTATGCAGTGGAGGCTGGGGATATGGCTTAACAGTTAAAATGTTTACCTGCAAAGCACAAAGACCCAAGTTTTATCCCCTAGTACCTATGTAAAGTCTGATGCACAAGGTGGTGCATACATCTGGAGTTTGTTTGCAGTGTCTAGGGCCCCTGGTGCATTCATTGTTTCTCTCTCTCTCTGTCTTTCTCTCTCTCTCTTTCTCTGCCTCTTTCTTTTTTTCAGTGTCTCTCTCAAATAAATAAATAATAAAATATTAAAAAAAACACAAGAGAAACTTACAGTTGTTCTCCCTTTTCTTTAAGAACCTGAATTGCAGAGAGACTGAAAATAGCAGAAATCCATTTGTGTCTATTAACATACATGAGGTTATAAGTGGGGAGTGGAGAATAAAGAATGAGCCAGGAATATGATATTTGTCCTTAATGCCCCTGGTCTGCTTTAGGTCACGCTGCCACAACTGCATGTGCTCAGTCTACAAAACTCTGGCAATCACGGTACATTGCTCGTAACATAAATTGTTGGCAAGGTCCATGAACCCATCACTATAGGAAACCTTCCAAGTGATTTTAGAAGTGCTGTGAGTCACTATAGAAGAATTCTAAAAGAAAATGTTCTCACTAGGAGACATTGAAATTTGTATCAGCATATCATGTCATAATAATAAAACATGAAAGGAAGACAAAATGGAGAAATTTTAGAAACTGTTCATGATTCTTAAGAAATATAAAGAAAATTAGTATCTAGAAAAAAAATTATAAAATTCATCTATTGTTAAGTCTCATTAAATGAAATTTAATAAGAAAATGGCAAATTTAATTTAATTACTCCAATATTGCACACAAATAAAGAGGTATGGTAATACCAAGTTGTAACTCTAGGAACAAATAATTCTCTTCCCTTTCCTCTCTTCTCCTCTCTTCCCTCTCTTTCTCCCTTAATTTTGTAAATTAAGTCATTAGGGCCAAAGTTCTAACTATATCCATACATGCAGGCAGACAGGTAGACACACATACACAAATTACTATCACTGAAGTAATGTGGTTTCTTTACCTAAAAGTTTATATATTGAAACTAAAATATGGAGGAAGCACAAACAAGGATTAGTGATGGTCTTGGAAGGAGCACTGAGTGAGGACCAGTGTGGGTGATTACAAGAGCCTGTGGGTAAGCATTGTAGGTGGAACCCTTGGAGAACCTGCTAAAGAAAATAACACAACAATTTAATCTACAATATTTTCATTGAAGCCATGTCATTTAAGGTTCCATTATGTTTCAGCTTAGGATCTTATAGGAAGAATATGGCCTTTGGGTTACAAATGAATACAATTTCTATTTAGTATTGCAAATTTAAACCTTAAGCTCACAAATTCCTACCCACGTAGGCTTAATTTGAAAATTCTGAGTCAGTAGCCACAATCCCCCCTTACTTAATTTTCAGTAAATGGAGTTTCTCTTCTCATTGAAAGGAACAAAGGTAGTCATCCTTACCACTCAGTTCAATTTACACTAAAGAATAGCAAGAGTGTTGAGTAAATTCAGTAGCATTATATTTCTGGATAGCATTAAATAAAGTATATGTGTCTCCAAAGATACTGTTTTATGGGTTACCATTTGAAAACAAAACAAACACTAATCCTGTTTCTCTGAATAAAAAGACATTTGATTTTGTTTTCAATTCCTGGCATGGGGCTACCCAAGGCTTCATTTTTCTGAGAAATAGGATGTTTTTCTTATATATACAAGGTAATTTCTGGCAGAATTCTTAGATATCTTCAGAATAAGAATTATCACCAAATTAAAAAAAAATAGCTACTTGGTTAAAGGGTTTAAACTTCCATTCCAGACTTCTTAGCTCTCCACGGAACAGAGGAGGGATAGAGTCTGATTTACTAAAAATGTTCCAGGATGCCGTCAATCACGTCTGCATACTGAGCTCTTCATGAGCTCTCTGAACAGTGCTGCTGGGAAAGGCTTCTAACTAGGGGTATATTTTCATTCAGGAAGTTTGTTATTCTTGACTCCAGGATGGAAGGGCTCCTGAGCACTTCTTCCTAGAACTTGAACTATCAATCTTCACTGCTTGACTGTACTGAGTTTTGGATTTTTTTTTTTTTTCTTCTTCTTCTTCTTCTTGTTTTGTTTTTGCGAGGTAGGGTCTTGCTCTAGCCCAGGCTGACCTGGAATCACTATGTAGTCTCAAGGTGGCCTCGAATTCACTGCAATCTTCTTACCTCTGCCTCCCAAGTGCTGGCATTATAGGAGTAAACCACCACGCCCGGCTCTGAGTTGTGTTTTTAATAATCACGCCATCTCAAGAAACATAATGATAACAGTGAGCTCTGTGCCTTGTTGTCATGAGTTAGGAAACCCAGGTATGAAATGACACAAATCCCTGATTCTGCAGCAGAGTCCGGCAGACAAGGTGAGCAGCCCAAAGACTCTCCTCATCGTCGGTGTCTGAAATCCTAGCTGTCTTACTAGTGGATTTGTGGAATTATCTGTCTATGGAATGTAAAACCCTGCACTTAGTACCAGAATTTATGAAGACTTTACTTTTAAGATATGAGATCTAACACCAACTGTGGGTAATAAGTATCGGAAAGGATGGTGCTGCAAAATTGAATTGACACCCAGCTATTGTTAGAGTTATGTTTCATGACTACCACTCTCCAATGTCATATGACTCTTCTATACTTTTTGTGATCATATATTAGCTTTCTTAACCTTAGAAGTTCACTGGGATCATTAACCCTTCTCATATCTCATCATGTCATCAATGTGAAGCCACCATCTTTAGATAAATTCACTAACTGCTTCTTCCCTATACTTTGTTTTTAAAGTTCTCATGTCTTCATTTGTTTAAAACTGCCTGCGACTGTTGCTCTCTTAACATTGACACCTTAAATACTGTTCAAATAAAATATCTTCATGTGACAAGAACTTATCAGCATCACACAAATGCTCACTGTTCTTGACACAGCGTCCAATATATAGCTGCACATCTACAAACTTATGTGTGTGTGCACCTCTTCTCTCCTTTCTCTCCGTTTCTTCCCTCATGTCCCCTCCCAGTCCCAGCAAAGACTATATTCTAACAACTCATGAATCACACTCCGTCCACTTCATAAGAACATTTATGGTGTTTTTACACCAGCAGTTCTCAGAGTGTTGAGTCATTGAGTTTGCTTAGCATCATTGTAATTAACAGACTTGTTAGAATTGACCTACTAACTCTCATCCTACAGTAAAATAGGAAAAATAACGTGATCTTAAAGTAGTAAGAACACAAAATATCATTTATTAAATCTTAATTAAGCTGTTTGATGTCTTTTCAAAGGATTCAGAACATCCACTTTAATCTTTTCCATTAATTTTCAAGTTTGTCAAGTCTTTTGTTAGCACTTTGATAAAACTGAAAAGCTTTCAACACACTTTTTCTTTCCAATATCTCTATCAGAATTCTAGCACTATTCAGTATATACATACTTACAGTTTTAATGCTATTAACCATTTCATTATAAACATTGTATTGGAAAAATTTTATTTATCTTGGTTTTCATTGTGTCAACCTTTTCGTTTTAACTCATTAACAATTTCTTCAATTTTATTTCATTGTCCTTCTGGTATACAGCAATATAGATTTCTTTTCTGGATTGCTTCATAGAATACTTCCTCTTTCAGTGAATATTTCAGTGACCTCAGGATCCCCAGTGAATTTCAATATTTTATACTCTAACAGAAGTATTGGAATACAAGTATAAATTATATAAACTCTCATATTGATCAGCACACATTATGAATCTTTATTCAAACTTCTCTTTATGTCCTAATGAGAAATTATAATTCTCTAGGTAGTGGAATCTCAACTAAATATTCCCTCAAAAATTGAAATTCATCTTGAATACTTTTTTCACATTCCGCATGAAAGTCATTGAGAAATCCTGCTTCTTCCTTCTTGTACATATTCATCTGATATGTTGATTTCTCATATCTTTGAAACATGTAATTTCTCTCTTCTCAAAACTCTAGCCATACTGAATTTGGCTTAATTACTTTCACATTGCACAATGAAGCTGATGTGGAGAAAAGTAGAGGTTTTCAATAAAAAGTGGCAATATGTTAGGCAAAAATCAGTTAGTTTTCATCCTATTAGAGAAATAGATGCATAGAAAAAGGAAGGCCAATTAAAAGGTGGATGATAACACCTTACAGCTGTATCAATGATACAATATCTAAAAGGCATATTTTAAGATGTTAGGAGGCATTAGTTTTTTTCTGTTTATAGCTGCTCAATTCATAATAGCTAAGAACTAGAATCAAGCCAGATGCCCATCACTGGATGAATGGATAACCAAAGAGTGGTATATCTACATGGTGGAAATCTGTTCAGCAGTTAGAAAAAAAAAAAATGACACAGCGAACTTTGTAGAAAAATGGTCAAACTTGGAACAGATTATATTCAGTGAACTCACCCAATCAGAGAAAGGCAATCATCACATAGTCTCACTCATCTGTGGCTCCTATCCTGGATAAGCCTGTGATGCTGACATATGTAATATGCATCTCAAGGACCAGAAAATAGGAAGGGTAGGGCTTAAGGGGAAGTAAGGGTAGGGGAAGGGAAACACAAAACTGAACCCAAATGGAACTGGTACCATAAAATCCTATATTCTGGAAGACAAACTAAAAGGTTGAATCCTCATCAGGACCTTAAAAGGATAACCTGAATCGCAGGGCCCTGGAGAGGGTGAGATGAAATCTAACCTTAATTTTTTCCTGTTTCTTTTTTTCCCCCTTTCTTTATTTTTTATATTTTCTTTCTCTTTCTTTTTTCTTTTCTCTTGGTACTGGCTTGTAACTCCAAGTACCAGGATGCAATTAACACCACAATGAGCTGTTGGTCAGAGAGACCTACAAGGTTTCCCAAAATAAGATAGACTTCTGTCAGAGCACTTGATTATCAACCAGATGTTAATTCCAAGAACCTACTTCTGAAGACACCATATGCTGTTGGAGAGACCTGGCTGGAATCTGGAAGACAGCCAGTCCCCAGACAGCCGCACTAGTGCTAGGAGGTGCTGCATGAGCTTCTGGGGGAAAGTTCCCAACATCTGTCTGAAAAAATTGAGGTCTAAGCGACTCAGAAGCAAACAACCTAATTTGATACTCACACAGGTGCAATAGTGTCACAGAGCCATGGTGGACAACAAACTGCTCTTGAATTAGCCAACAGATCCACTTAGTGGAAAGGAATCTGTATCTATAACTGAGAAACAAGTCAGAATCATATCCAAATAATGAGTTTACTCTCCAATATCAAGCTCTCACCAATCTTGTGCTACAAGAGGGACTATCCCTAATAAATTCTCTCTAAACAATGGTTATCTCATTTAACCTGTGCTGACCTCACTCTCCATTGGAGAATCTGCTTCTCTTTTTCAGATGGAAACATGACCTGAGGATATAAACAGCCCATCACGTTTCACCAGGAATCCAGATGAAACCATAGAGGAATTGGGGAAACAAGCAAGAGTTCTGCTTTCTTGATTAACCTAATATCAGCACAAGGGTGAAGGAAATAGAAACTGACAACACTCAACTCCTACCAAACCAGAGATCCAGACAACCAGAAGCTAGCAAGAGCCCGCCACTGAAATAGACCTAAAATAAATCCGACATGGCTCAGGGAATTTCATGGAAGGGGGGTGTGAGAAGATTGTTAGAGCCACAAGTTGGGACATTATGCACAGAGACATTGCCTCTTCCCCGTAACTAATGGCTACCTGTGCAATGCACAACCCACAATCCCCATCAGGATAACCAGCATCCCCAACAACTCCCTTGAGGGACAGGGAGCAGGGATGAGAGTAACTAGGCCGTTTATCTACTGAGCATGTTTCAACTAATAAAAATAAAGAAAAAATATCTAAAATTTAAAATGAAAATACCACAAAACTCTGTTCAGAGTTAAAAAGCATCAGCATTTATTTGCATTATATATACACAGGAATACATAATGCGTAAATATAAATATATTACTATATCTGAACATATGAGCATTATCTACTCCAAGATCTGTATAAAGATGTTGAGTATGAAAATATTCAAATATTTTATTCAAATAAAAATATAAATAAAAGGTCAAGATTATCCAGTGAATGATTGCCTATTCCTCTTATCTTGTGCTCTGGTAGCATTTTTTTTTTTTTTGGCTAGGATTATCTTTAAATATAAGAAATATCTTTAAATATAAGAAATCCAGAGAACTCTGATGTAGCTTCCTTTACCAGTTGCTGGAAATCTTATTCTCCAATTCAGTTACTTTCTGGTTTCATTGATAACTCCCAATAACTTGCAAATGTATCTCCAAAATCTGTACTTATTTTGTGATTCCAGGCCTCCTCATTTAATTTTCTGTTAAATGCTACTATTTTTATACACTAATATCACTTCAAACACTTCTACTTCCTTTCTTTACAAGGCAGGTGCTTTAATCAACTAAGCAATGGAGCCAAGTTTCATCTCTTTACACTTTAATGTTATATCCATTCCTTATTTGCTGCTTAGACAAAATAATCAACTAGAAGCAAGTTGGGGAGAGCAAAAGTTTCACTGATTATAGTTCTGAGGAGAAGTTCTGTCCTAGCTGTGGAACCAAGGGAGGGAGATGGAAGCCATCTGTCATGTGGTAGGTGACATCAGCTAGAAGGAAGTAAAGAGAGTTAGTAAGCAGGGTTGGATATAAAATAGCAAGGTGCTCCCTCCTGCAAAGCTCTGCTTCCTGATTGCACCATACCCTTCCCAAATACCACCACAACTGAGGACTAAGCATTCAAACAGCTTGATTCTATGAGGACATTGTACCTTCAAATCACAAGGTCTGCAAATTGGAGCTCAGTAAATGGCACTAATTTTGTGGTTCCACATTTGCTTTGTCTATGCATTTGCACGTTTGGTATCATTGTCACACAGTTATTTATAGTGAGCGTATTTCTCTTTCTCTATTCTGGGTGTTCTACCATATGGGAGAGAAACTGCCCTTCTCTGAGAAATCTAATTCTCAAAGACAGTAAAACCTTATCGATAGCTTCTACTCTGGTCCCACACTGGTGCTCTCCCTTATGCAAACTATACTGCCCCTTCTTAGGAAGCAGAAATAATAAAAGTTACTTTTATTTATTTTTTATTTATTTATTTGTTAGAGACAAAGAGAGGTGGAAAGAGAGAGCTAGAAAGAGAGAGAGTGGGCACACCAGGGCCTCTAGCCACCGCAAATGAACTTCAGATGCATGCTTCCCCTTCTGCATGCATCTGGCTTATGTGGGACCTGAAGAATCGAACCAGGGTCCTTAGGCATCTCAGGCTAATGACTTAACTATCAAGCCATCTCTCTAACCAAAAAGTTACTCTTAATAGCATTACTCTCTCAATATCACTCAATCATCTCCACACATTAAAATATCTATCCATAATTCCAATAGCATCTACCAGTATGGACAAAACAGTTATCTCAGCATTTTACATAGGCCTGTGGTCTAGGCTGCTGCTTTCTACATACCATGGAATAAATAGGAAACACACACACAAGATATTTTTCTACTATCTGTTCAACTTTCCCTTATATTGAATCCTTTAAGTTGAGGGTAAAGTGGTGGTTTTAAATCCTGAAAGATTTTGTAGCCCCAGAACTCCAAATTCCTTATGAAGACATTCTTACTTTTTATAATACTGGTTGTCTATTATTAAAAGAACACCTACCTTGTTTCAGTTTTGTAGACCAAGGTTTGTCACTAAGATGAAGACTAGATGCCCAGGTAGCTCTCTAAGAAACACATGTCTAGATGTTTCTGATCTAATTTGAGATGAACATTTATGGCAGTTTATAAGTGGTAGAAGCTATGAAAACTCCACTGAACATCCACTAGTTCCAACTCTTCTCCAAAATCTTGTATTGCTTTTCCAAGTAGTAATAAAGTTGTGGTATTTCTTTAATCTCAATTAAATGGATATAACCCAGAATGCATTAAGCAGTTGTAATGGGGGAGTTTGGGGTCCTGGGGTACTTCCTGGAACCCCAAACCCTGAGTCCATATCTGCAAACTAACAAAATAATTGGCAATTCCAGATTCAAGAAAACTATTTTTAAAATACCAAACTTTATTCAGATATCACACGGGAAAGGGCTGAAGATTGGAAGACAAGATGGGGAGAGGGAAGACTGTACAGCCCAAGAGCACAAGCCCACTGGAGCACTTGGAGCCCAGGGAAACATGTACAAACATGGATAGAAAAATAACACACATGAAAAGTGGCTTAAAACATGACTTCCAAAACATCAAAAGTGAATGCATTAACAAAAAGTAAAAGGTGTCTTCCCACCCCTGCATAGCTGCCAGGGTGGGAGAGACAGAGAGCTTACCAGTACAAGTAACCAAGAATTTTTCTGCCACAGTTCTGGAGAGAGTGAGATTAAAATAATAATAATAATAAGCTTCTCTCTCCATGTATCAGGGAAGATATATTTTAGAATTCATGTGAGCCCACCTAGACACACCTACCCTCAGTGTCCCAACCAATTGGCCTGGGCTTAGAAGAGAAATTCACCCACACCTGGGCAGGCTAGCTACTCAAGGGAGATATAATTGGATAAGATAGGCAAGAAGTAATTCCTGAGACTGAAACAGGTGGGGCAAGCTGAGGTAGGCAAGACTAGCTGGGATAGGTGTGGCAAGGGTATGGCACAGGGTCATCCTATCACCCTTGCCCTTTGGGGGCCATCCTGATTGCCTGGTTCAAGAAACTAATTGCCCACTATAGAACCCCTCATATTTCCCTCTCACATGAGAGGACATCCTCATTGTTGTTAGAGGACGGAGGATGACGATGTCAGATCTTAAACTCCATCTTGCTTATTAGGGACTCTGAATATGGAAGCGAAGCTGCTCTCAGAACAGTTGAAATGTTCTAAGGGCTCAAGGGAGAAACCCATCAGTTAGACAAGACATTGTTTTGAACTTTTTGACATGACACAAAAATTTATAAACATCAATAACATAAGTACTAGGGTCTATCACAGAAACCGACATGTCTAGCATTGTGAGTTAGGGGGTATAGACAGCCCTATTAGAAGTGGTCAGTGTTCCACTATCAATGGGTATCCAAGTGGGCTAGTAAATATGGAGGTGGACTGATGTATAACTGTCTGGATGGGAACTGTCTATAAGCAAGCAGAGCTAAGTTAAAATAGCAGTTGAGTATACAATGACCAAATATTAACAGAATAACTACAAAGATTACAATTGATATGACCTTTCTCTACCATTGCAAACTCGTGATCCACTCCCAGAATTGTTCAACATATGGAATAGTAGCATGAGATATGGTCTCAATCTATTTACATAGATTTTGTAAAGGCAGGTGAGACATTAACAGAATTATCAGAAATGTATGTACAACATTCAACATTGATAATGACGCACATGGAAACTTGGATTGTGGTGAGTTATGTCTAGAGTCTTGCAGTTCTATATGATGGCTTTTCTCATTATGTGAACCTCGGAATTAAGATAGGAGATCCCCTCATCTGTTTCATTCAAAGCCTTTTGGGTATACTTCATGAGAGTTTCTATGTGTCAGATAACATCTTCTAAGCCAATAGATGAGATAAAAGCAGAACAGATGAACATACCGTTGAAAAGCTCTCCTAGTCCATCAGTGTTGTAAAACCCATACATTTGCTGGGCATTCTAAGGTTTTGATTTCTTGCCTTTACATCCAGAAAAATCCCAGACTACATCTTCCAATCCATCCTGGAGTTAGCCAGGGCCAAAGGGTGCCATTAGGATCTGCCCAATTATATACGTTTGGCCTCATTCTGATGGCTGGAGGATAATGATTCTCTGGCACAAATATGAAGGAACTCATCCTAAAAATGGACATTACTAGAGGAGTTTGAGAGAGCATAGGATTTTGGATCTAGCATAACAGAGCCTTTTAACTTAAATTACCTTTAGTCAGTCTTTCCCATACAGGTATCTCAGACTTGAAAATAGCCATCCTGATACTTATGATTGTTCTCCCTTATCATAGAGGAAGTACTGCCATTGATGGTACTGGCATACCTCCTCAGGACTTTGTCAGACTCCTCTTTTGAGAAGATCTTTCTGTGCCCTGGTTCATTCCTGGTAGAGTGGGTAGGCCATTGAGAAACATCCCATCTAGTACCATAGGTTAGGGTAAGAAAGCCTGGTCTTTCCTCGTTAATTTTTATAACTGGTGCCAATAATCCCCTTGGAGAGGAGATACCCAACAGGGGAGTCCAGAGGTGTGGAAAATGGGCACGATTCCACAAAACCCGCCGTCAGTCTGAAGGCTGTCTCTGCATGCTCTTGGGCACTTACAAGGAGTGTGTTTCATCCCGGGTACAGGCAGGTACTATGAGAAGGCTGAACAATAGCAACGATAGAACGTGAGGCACACTTTGAACTGAGAAGAAGTGCAGATTTATCCAGGTGTGCTTCATTTTACATCCTGAGGTGCCTCTTTTTGTCTGGTTATGCTTGCCTTTTCTAAGTGTTTAAGACAAAGAAGGTAGCTAAAATTTAATTAAAGACATTTTGTGTGTGTGTGTGTGTGTGTGTGTGTGATCACTAATGGCTCTCCAAGGGGACTTTAGGAAACTAGCAGTAGAACTCCTCCATGTGCGTGTCCTCTGTTAGGATGAGTCAGGGCCGCGCTAACAAAGTAGATCTCCCTCCTTTCGGGAGCCCGGAGGACTGATTTTTCCTCAGTTGCGACTCTCCTATTTCAGATTGCACACCATTATTATTATTATTATTATTATTATTATTATTATTATTATTATGTTTTGTTGTTACTGTTGTTCATTGGTTTCTGGGTCTTCATGTTTTCCCTGATCAGGAATACAAGTAGCTGCCTTACCAGAGGGCCAAAGTGGAAGTTTCCCATCATCTTTAGTGGCATCCTATCCTGGGATCAGGGGCCAAAATATTGTCCTTTTTAGACCTGGTGAATCTAATTGGCTTCATCATCTACCTAGGCTATTAAGAATACTTAGAAAGGAAGTTACAGCAACCTTGATAGATGTGCCTAGGTAACACAATTGATTACTGAAACAGATCTAGTTAAAGAATGGTGAAGAACTTAGTCATTTTGTCCGACCTTTAAGTTTATTAGTCCTGTGGCAGCATAGGCCACATCTGAACCATAGAAAGTAGGCACATCTCATCCTTTAAACATCCAACAGTCAGAACATGTTACTGGTCACGAAAACAATATTTTTTTATCAACTGATACAAACTAATTTAACATACAAATTATCATGAAAAAGACAAGTAAGATGATATAAAGTCTTGGCACATGTTTGAAAACATCTTTGGTTAGTCTAGATACTTATGTGGGTACCAATTACCCATGGAATGTTGGAAAAAGAACCTGAGAGTTTAAAATCATTTTTCTCAGATGAAGGCCATTTGTTTGAGCATGAGACTGTACCCTGAAGTATGAAATATGTCTTGAGCTAATTTACTTATGAGCAATGAACTTGAGATAATCAGAAGAGAGAGTGTATCTTTACATAAAATAGAGCAGAATCTGGTCATTGTTGAGTTAAAACAACAACTCCAACAGAACCTGTGGCAAATCTCTCTTAGGAGAGAAAAGACTATAGAACAAACAAAGTTGTTACCTTGATCTGGGATGAAAATAAATCTGATGAATACAAGAAATTTTCATTAACATAAGCAATTTTAGGTTTTACCCATGGACCATAGGAAAAGAAGAAAGTGGCTAAGCCCAGTATCTGTCACTCTCTGCTTCTTCTATGTAGGTTAAATGCTACCAGTTCTGCTTCAAGTTCTTGCAATGATGCCTTCCTCACCATGAAGGACAATGATTTGCAACTATAAACTGAAAGAAACTTAGTACATTAAAATGATTTTTGTCAGTATATTTTTTTGTCCTAGCAACATGAAGGTAACTGATATAAAACCTTAGATTTGCCTAAAATTTACTATGTACCCAGTATTTACAATATTCCTATTTAACTCTCCAGATGATCTGGGTTTTAGGCATGTACCCCTATGCCTGGATTACTGATATCCTTCATTCCTTCCTTCCTTACTTTCTTTGTTTCTTTTTTGATATAGAGTGTTATTCTAACCCATGTTGGCACATGCCTCTCTCTTTGCCTCTCTCTTCCTTTCTCTCGCCTTCCAAATAAATGAACAAAGTAAAGAGAAAAAAAATTATGAAGGTATCAAGAAGTGAATAAGGCATTCATTCAGAATAATTCTAGGAAAAGGTACATGAAAAATCTGATGGAACTTACAGTTTTAGTCATATTATTTGTTAAATATTTTTATTTATTTTAGAGAGAGAGAAACAGAGAGAATGAGGCAGACAGAATGAGGGCATGGTACGTATGGGTGCACCACAGCCTTCTCCCACTGTAAAAAAGAAATAAAACTAAAAATAAAGCTCTAGGCCCCATGAGCCAGTTTGTATCAGGCTTTACCTGGGTATTATGGAATTGAATCCAAGCCATCAGGATTTGGAAGCACATGGCTTTAACTACTGAGCAGTCTCTCCAGCCCATACATATGTACTTTTAATCAGCTGTAATCACAAAATTGAAGAAGCAAAACTGGAATGATAAACTCATGGCCAGCTGGGACTATACAACAAGACATTGCCTTGAAATGAAAAGAAAAGATGCACACACACACACACACACACACACACACACACACACACACAATGTGCCTGATCTTCCACAACTCGGGCCGAGCTTCAGAAAATGATGAGCTCCCAGCACACACCCACTGCCCCTTGAAAGAAGACAGGGCAGTGGGGGCAGTCCTGAGTGCTATTCTCGCAAGACCCAGGTTGAACCAGGATTTAATATTCCTCTAACAGTAAAAAGGAAATCCCCAAACTAATTGGTTAATCTCAATCTCACATTCGGATGATTTCATTGAATGGGAACTAAACTGTCCAGAAAAAAAATAGCATGAAAATAAAGATTAGCAAAATCAGATACAAGTCAATAACAGCTAGAACTACAATGCATGACCCTTATCCCAGAATTTGAGAGAGATATTGATGCTGTAGGATTGGGGATTTAAGAAAACCACAAAGACCATTTCCTTTCCTAGTTACAGGAGCATTTGCAGTGTTATGGCAGAGGCTTTATAAGGTACCATAGATTTTGTAGCTAAAATACCTAGTGCTCAATGGTGCTTTTAGAAGCAAAAATGAGCCAACTTTCGATAGTCATCTTTTTTATTATTATTATGGAAAATATACTCTGCATTGGACAAAGCTTACACTAAAATTATGTTATATTCCTTTTCCAAAACAATTTATCTTCATAAGTAACAGATACCATGACATATTTGAAGAAGTTATAGAGAAACCTAGTAGCTTTGTGGACTTTGATAATTATTTTCCTCAGCCCTTCCTTGTGAAAAGTAACTGTGTTGCCCTTATAAGAACTTAATATGGTATAACTTTGGAACTTAATAGCATTGTTGAATACATAGGCTATTGCGACAGCATTAGAGAATAATTCCAAACAAAAAGGCATAAATAATTGTGTTCACAGGTTAATTTTTAAACTTTCTGTTTGAAAAAAAATAATTTGATAACTATATTATGTTTGTTGTGTTACAGGTTTTATTTTTACTAAAAATGTTTACTATAAATATTAAATAAAGGAATTTTAGTGACATGATGTTTTGGAGAAAATTGTTTTCACATTGATTTACTATAAAATGTTTGGAAAGTATTGCATGGGTTGGTTGATGAGATGCACTATGGAGAATTTATCATTTTACATAGATAAATTTACTTCTAGAATTTGGTCTACAACAAAATACTTCAATTAGCTATTATTATAAACAACACAAAACAAAAAGTCAGCAGATCAGAATGTAAACTGAATTTTCATTTTATTGATTATATTTTTCTAGTACACTTAGTGTAAAGAATTTCATTAATTATATGTTCAATAGATTACATCGAATTGTTGAAAAATATTTTTTTGTAAAACTAAAATCTTCATTATCAAAATTCAGCAAGCAGTTCGTTTACTGGATTATACTAAGGCTTTCCTCCGTTTGGGGAGTTCTTACCCTTGCTGCACACGGAACGTACCTGTTGTACATGTATGAACTTTCCTTTTATTTTGTTCTCGGAGACATTTGCTACCTCTCCCATCTTGCCGTGTATATGGGCAGAATGAGGTAACTTTTATTCATCTGTGTCTTTAAAGCATTTATAAATACTTAAGTCAGAATACTTTTAAAGTATCCCTTTTATTTCTTTATTTTATTTTTTTACTGAGAACATGAATATATGAATATATTACATATTGAGTATGATGAGTTTTAATCTTATGTCCTCCCTCCCACCCTCAGTGGGGTTATTGGTACTATACTCACCCTGCGTCCATGAATGCACTCACTAGTTTGTCCCTGGGAGGCAGGAAGTGCCTCACAGCATGGCCTCCCATCCTGGATCTCCCACATTCTTTCTACCCCTTCTTTCACCACGCTCCCTGAGTTTTGTGAGGGTTGTTTTAAGTGCCTTATGGAGTTTTTTGTTTTATTTTTTTTTCTGATTTATTTTTATTTATCTATTTGAGACAGACAGAGAGAGAATGAATGAGAATGGGCACACCAGGGCCTCTAGCCACTGCAAACGAGCTCCAGACACATGTGCCACCATGTGCATCTGGCTTATGTGGGACCTGGAGAATGGAATCTGGGTCTTTGGGCTTGACAGACAAACACCTTAACCACTAAACCATCTCTCCAGCCCCTCTTATGGAGTTTTGAGTCACCTCAATGAGTTCCTCCTTCTCCTTGGAGGAGGCCCTCAGACTAATAGTGAGAGCAGCACTCATTTTTAACCCTACACTTCCTGCCCTTATCTTCTGAATTTAAGATGAAGTCCTTCATAGTTAGGGAGCCAAGGCAGAGTGCTGCTTCCATGGTAAGCCTGACCATAAGTGCCAGGGAAAATGAGACAGACTGAGGATGGATACTCAACACCCACCAAAGCGAAGATCTAGAGGCTCCTAAAAACTCATCATTGAAGTAGACTTAAAACACATCTACCAAGGCTCAGGGAGGTTTGCAGAAGAGGAGACAGAGAGATTGTAAGAGCCACAGGTAGAGGTGACATAACTCAAAGGCATTGCCTCCCCCCAATAACTGACTGCTGCTCCCACAAGGCATAACCCCAAAACACAAAATCCACAATGCCAGGAGGAACAACAGCAACCCCACTGAGAAGTATAGCACCAATACCATACATGTCGTCTCCATGCTCTAAAGAATAACTGCCTTACGTCTCTCTTCAGGATCCCAAAGAAGGCTGGAGATCTTCGATGGTTCATGCTGGGCAATTCTCCCTGTGCTGTTTCTACCTCTATCTTTCCGGTGCCCTCTCCTCTGTCTTTTATTTTTGTTTTCTTCTTTTCTATATATATCCACAATCTCTCTTACAACATAAGTTATATTTGTGGTTCCAGGTGTGTGTGTGTGTATGTGTGTGTGTGTGTGTGTGTGTGTGTGTGTGTGTGTGTAGACTACATATGGCATCATCATTCAATTGAACACAAGACCATTTTTTAAAGTAATGTAAACATTTACCAAATTTTTCTTAGGGTCCAACACTACTCATACAAGACCTTCATAATACAAGAGAAAAAAAATGTTATAATAATTAAAAAAGATTAATTGGAAAGAAGAAGGGTTTCAATAGGAGGGGGGATTTGGAAGGGTAATGAAGGGATTGAGAGTAAAAAAAATCTTGGTTTATTGACTATTATCATGGAAACTTTCAACAAAAATTTAAAAAATAATAAAGAATATAAGAGGATTTAAGGATATGTTTAGTGGGATAGATTATATGGACATAGTAAATATACTTTTCTTCTAAATTTATGCTTTAATTGTCAAAGAAGTGACAAAAATGTATGAGCAAAGTAATCTAAAAAGCAATTATATATTTACTAATGCATAATAAAATGAGAGTGTTATTCAACCAAGTGTCAAGGGACAGATGATATTCATTGCGTGTGCAGTGTAGCAAAACATCATATGAGGTATGCCATGGACATGGTGTTGTATGTGTTGGAAATGTCTCATAACATTAAGACTTGACAGTGTATTTGCAATAAGCAATGAAATGTATCCTACAGAAAGGATAAAATTAGGCTAAACCTTATGTGATTTGCTTATTCAACAGTTTCTGTTCTTCTAAAGCTATTAGAAAATAATTTGGTCAGACATGTGTCATACCCCTTTGCTTTATTTTAAAAACAGGAAACAATTCACCTTAAAGCATAAAAATAAAATTGAGCAGATTTAATATTTTGGTCAATGCAAAAGGTACAATTTTTAACCTTTATTTTAAACTTAGCTCTCAAAGATGTTTGACCTCTAAGTATTATCAATGTTTCCTAATTTTTGCAAGATTTGCATTATAATTTATATGTTAGTTCAATAGTTCTTTATGGTAGCTTAGATTTGCTGATTCATTTAAATTAAATTCATTACCATGCTACTCCAGCAGTAAAATCTATTTTCTTATAGTTTTGACATTTATATTGATGTCTGAGTGTTGGCTTAATTACAGATCAGCTGTTAAGAAAACATCACCTCTGCATAGTCTTTCCAGATAGCATATCTTGTCCAGGCTTCTGTAGTTTATCAATTCAACTGGTTAAGAGACTGCCTGCTACTAGGGAATAAGGCTGCTGAATGGATAATCAAATTCAGCTCTTAAAAATAAACCCGTCTTACATTCAGTATAGATCTTCCCTTGTTATCATGCTCACCACAGCTTTACTGTTTAAACATCTTGTTTAGGAATTATTCAAAAAGCTATTAAAAGAAAACACATAGAATAGTACTTTAAAAAAACACTGTGCTTTGGCTTACATGGGGTTTCTGATGGGGGCAGTGTGGAGACTGTATAGATATGACTAGCTTTGTCTTTTTCAGCTCTGTCAGTCTTTATTCAGGCTTATCTTTCTTAGTCAAGTTTCATAAAGCTGGATATTGTAAGAAGGCCCACGAAACTTTAGAACCCGTTTTCCAGTTAAACAGCTTTCTCGAGATGTTGCACATAACTACTTTTACAATTCTATTTTCGAAGGACAAACTACACCATACAAGGTAGCCAATCCATCGGCAAAAGACTGTGTGTGGCAGGCAAAATAATGGATGCCCAGATACATGTGTCTTACTCCCAAGAACCTGTGAATGTGTTAACTTATCTGACAAAAAAATCCTTTGCCAATGTGATTAAGGTTGAAAACCTTGAGATGAGGAAATTAACCTGGGTCACTGGGGTGAATCCAATCTAATAGTCTTAAAAGTTGACAACCTTCCCTAGATGTGTCTGGGAGAAATGTGATGATATGTGAGAGTGTGGTGACATAAGAAGGAATCAGCTTGCCTGTGTTGGTGTTGAGGAGGAAGGAAGTTAGCCAGGAGCCAAGCAATGTTAAAGGCTTGTCAATGCTAAATAAAACCAACGGATGATTTTTCCCCCAGGGCTTCTATAAATGAGTATCTCTTGAAGCACAGTGAGATTAGCTTGGTGGGATTTATGCCAGTATCCTGACCAACAGGACTTCATCATAGTAAACCAGTTGTCAGAAACAGAAATTAATACATGGAAGAATAGTTTTCTTTGAAATATGGATGATTCGTGTTCACCAGATAATATTTCCTACAGTTAAAAAGAAATAGAGAATAGGTATTGGGCAGGCAAAATGTTCTCAATCTCACCATTCTCACCATTATTGCAGGAAAAATTCAAATACACTAGCAGTTCCATTCAATTTAGGCCATTGTAATTAAATAGTCAAAAGCTTCAGACTCTAGATAATATTAATCAATAGTATTAGAGGGACAAATGTAAGATTAGATCAATAGATACATGATAGACTGATGTCTAGGTGATGCAAAAAATTAAGATCATAAAAATTAAGGGAAAATGTTTACTAAGATTCATGAAAGCTGATAAGTTTTAAATTGAAAAAATATATATAACAATATTTAATAGGGTCTAAAACATCAAAACTGATGCAATATGTAAATCTAAATAGAAGTACTGAAAAGTTGAAAAGCTACTTAGGAGTAATAAATTTAATTTCATTAAATTAGAAGTAGTTGGCAAATGCAGAACAGATTGGATGCAATCTCCCCACTATAGTAAAAAATTATTCCCCTCTGCTTCGTGTCAGCTGGTCTTCTAAGAACTTGCATAATTAAAGTGTGACCTTTGTATTTAAACTGTTGTTGTGTAATCAAGTACTTTATGATTGGATTTAATATGTCCTCTAAGGGAGGGAATTCAAGTCTTGTACTGAAAATTTAATCAGAAACCTATGACTTGAATATCATAGACCTAAGGTGTGTGTATGGCAGGGGGGAGCTTCTGCTTCTACTGTTGTTAAGCTAAACGCATATGTTGTGCCCACTAGATATGTTTGTTTATGCCTGTGGATTAGTGCGAATCTCACCTTTGGTCAGAGTATCTTCAATTTGCAGATTGTGGTGGCTTGTGGGGAGACTCAAACTACTGAAAAAAAAGTGACTACTAGCTGGTCAGAACTCAATGAAAAGTCTCTCCTGTGCCCTCCAAGACCCACAGAACATGCAGAAGAGAGGACAGAAAGAGTGCAGGAGCCTGAGAATGAGGAAGAGCCCTTTGGAATGCTGTGTACAGGCCATGTATCGGCCATTAAATTCATGATCTTATAGTTGTCACCTCCACAAGACCTGCAAAATACTGGGTCCCTGAACATTCACTCATGGATAGTAGATGAGGAAACAAAAGAAATAGACAGAGAAGTTGAAGAGTGACTAACTGCTAATTGGAAAAAGAGGTTCAATGGAAGGGGAAGGAGGAAAAGGAGTGAAGATAATGGGAGGGGATTATAATCAAATACATCTTATACATGTCTTAAAACTGTCAATAAAACATTGAAAAATAAATAGTTAATTCTATAATATTGGGAGGTGAAAAACTCTATCACTGGTATAGATAATATAATAGAAAATACACATACAGTCAAATAGATATAAATATAGATGTATCTGTCTTGGAAGCTGCAGCATTGACTTAATGCACAAAGTTATCGGCAGTGAGTGCTAAGTCATTAAATCATTAGGAACTTTGTATTGAAGGGGAAGCTTATAGCAATCAGTTACATTCTTGTTGTAGGCACAAAGCACTGGACCAAGCCGGGTGTCGTGGCACACGTCTTTAAACCCAGCACTCCAGAGGCAGAAGTAAGAGGATCACAATGAGTTCAAGGACACCCTGAGACTCCATAGTAAATTCCAGGTCAGCCTGAGCTAGAGTGAGACCCTACCTCAAAAAGCATTAAAACAAAAATAAAAAAACAAACAAACAACAAAACTCTTGGACCAGAAGCAGAGGGTTTATTTCAGGTTTCCACTTTCAAGTGGAAACTTCATCACAACTGAGGAAGCTGTCTCACGTCACCATACACCCACAACACTGAGGAAAGCAAGTGAGAGCTGGTGCTGAGCACACAGTAGCTTGGACTCCTGAACCCCGAGGTCTGCTCCCAGATCTGCACTTCCTATATCAAGGCTTCAACTCCCAAAGACTCCACCATCTGGGGACTAAGTAGAAAACTTAAAAATACCTGCGGCTATGGGGGACCTTTACATTCAAACCACTGCCCTTGGGAAGCCACTATCTCAAACTGAACTCTACTTGCAGATTAGGAGATTTCAAAGATACTTTTAGTGTAAGCACAAGTTATTAATGCAAGGTCATTACTACTGGGGGACGTGTCGCTGAGGGCAGATCTTTTTAGCCCAACCCTAAAGTGTATAAACAGCCAGATTGAATTCTGGCTGTTTCTGCTGGCTGTTGGGAGTGTCTCACTGATCATGGATCTACAGAAGTGAGCCAGTTCCTTCTGATCAGCTGTTCATTCCAGAGCCAAAGGATAACTGTGACAATATCCTAAATTTAAATAATATAATTACTGCTCTTATAAAACCAATCCCTCTCCAATTTTGAGTATTTTTTTTTCTGTATCTTGTGCTATAGTAAAATAATGTTTTGTATGAAATTAAAGTTATGACTCCTGCATAAATATAAAAAGAGCACCTGTTTAGTGTTTTCTTTGACTAATTCAGAATAGGGTATAAGAATGGTGTCATAATTTGGCTCAAAAATAATTCAATAATTATATGCAACCATGGAATATTAGTAAAATTGAAATATATTTATTACATACTGTGCTGACACCTTCACCAGAGAGTTTTCTGATGAATCATACATCAGGTAGAAAAAAAAATTATTTTCCTGGAAGATAAATTATATTGTCGTTAACCAACTTATAAAATAGACCATAACTCTGAAAGATGCTTAACTTTATCATTAAAATAACCTCATAAAACAGACAAAGAGGAAATCTCAATTATTAATGAGCTGCAATTTAGTTTAGGATTTTATTTTTATTATAAACATAATCTCACATAAAATACACACTAAATAGTAGACCCAAAAGAATTGAAGAATTCATTACTTTTTTTAGAATTTTTTTAATCATTTTCCTTTTTTATTAGCATACAAACAATTTGGTTTCATCAAGGAATTTTTTTCAAATAAAATTGTTTTTTTTCTATCACCCTTCCCCCTCTTCTCTCCAACGCCATGCCTCTTTGAACCCTTTTGCTCTCTGGCCCACACTATCCTCCGTACTGCACTTGCATCACATGTGTCCTTTTGCCCTCGTTTTCCTCGAAACCTCTTGCTACTTTTCCCTTATCTATTTCCATAGAAGCTATTACTACTCTCACATCCATTATTTCTGTACACATAGTCATCAGTATCAGTTACCATCAGTATATGAAAAAAGAATTTATGAGTTTTGAATTTGTACTTATGCTCCCTCACTTTTTCAAGTTCTATACATCTTATTATGAGTTCACTGAATGATAAAATTTCATTGTGTATATGAACCATGATTTCATATTATTTATTTATATTTTTATTAATTAGTTTTGTACTCAGTGAAAACAGTCAAGTTGGTACCATTGTTAGGCTCATCTATGTCCTACCCCTTGTTGAGGTACATGGGTCATACATTGTGGAGTCAGCCCACAGTTATGGGTAGGAGAAATGTCTCTGCATATCATTACCCAATGATTTCATTTTTCTAGTCATTATTTGATGTATAGCTAAAGTGATTCCATTCCCCAGGTATTATGAGCAGAGTAGCACTGAATGTGGAGATGTCAGTATCTGTCATAAGATATGGTATACCTTGGAGACACTCAGCAGTAGTATTACTTGGTCATATAGGATGTCAAATTTTAACTTTTAGAGAAGCCTGCTGCACTGATTTCCATGGTGACTATGGCAGTAATACTGCCACCCCCCCAGTAGCTAAGGATTTCCCCTTTTCCAGTATTCCTTGCCAATATTGTTATTTGCATTCTTGATGATAGTCATTCTGACTGGAGTGTTGTTCATTCTAAGTATCAACTGGCAAGATAGCTTCCCATTCTGTGCACTTTCTATTCACTGTGATGCTAGTTGCTTAGATATATAGAAATATTAATATCACAAAATCTCATTTAGGAGTATCACAAGCTACTATTAGAGTATTTTTGATAAAGTTCCTGCCCATATCTATACCTTGCAGTGCATTTTCTTTGTGTTACTCCAGGTATTTCAGCATTTATAGTTTTAAATTAAGAGTTTGAATTTGAACAATTTTGAATTGATATTTGTACATGGTGAGAGATAAGTATATAATTTCACTTTTTTGCAAATGTATATCCAATTTTGTCCACACCATTTGTTGAATATGCCATATATCTATATATCTATATATGTATATATGTATGTGTGTATATATATATATATATACATATACATATACATATACACATATACATATATATATTGTATGTATATATATGACAAAACATTCTCTGGATGCAATTCTCAAGTCCATGGTTTATATCTCTATTTTGGGTGTTGTCTTGCACTTTAGCTCAATATTTATAAGTTTAGGGCAGGAATATAAATTCCTCTAGGATCATTCTTTCTGTTTAGGATTGCTTTGGCTATGTCCGTTGGTTTTCTTTTTCTTTTATCATATGAATTTTCATATTCTTTTCTTAATACCGAGAAGAATATAATTAAACATTTGCAGGAATTACATTGACTTTGGAGATTATTTTTGGTAACGCAACCACTTTAACTATATTAATTCTTCCAATACAGAAACAGAAAGCTTTTCCATCATCTGGTATATTTGTTTATTTCTTTTTTCTGTATCTGAAAGATTTTATTGTAGAAGTCTTTTACATCCTTTGTAATGCTTCTTTCTTGATGTGTTATTTTTTGAGGTAGCTATTATCAATGGCATATTTTTGCTAATTTTATTTTTGACAAGCTCAGTTTTGAAATACATGAAATCTCCTGATTTTTATATGTTGATTTTATGTCCTGCAAACTTGCTGAAAATGTTTATTTAATTTAAGAATTTTCTGGTAGAGTCCATAGCTTCTCTTAAGTACACAGTCATGTCTTCTGAAAGTAGTGTTAATTTTAATTCTTCCTTTCCTATTATTTCCCTTTTATAATTTCTTCTATTTTGATAACCTCACCCAGCTATAAAGAGTATTTATGATGCTCTTTCTAATATCAGTTTGAATAATAACCATCATTTCAAAGTTATCTTTCAGCCTTTCTTGTACCATGGCTGTCCACTATAGCAGTACAATGTGACTATGAGAGGGAAGATTGGGTAATTATATCTTTGTCAAAGTGCATTTCAAGGAGAAAACTGTAAATAAATAAAATCATGAAAGTATATTTCTAGAAAATTATAATCATTTTCTTTAATGTGTACAATTCATCCTTCTTATTACAAGGTGGCTATATTGATTAAAACTCCTTTCTCTAACCTACACCATGCTCTGCTGCTTGGTAAGCATACTGGGTCAATGTTTGGTTATAGACTATGGGGACTCCTGATCTATCTCTTTTGCCATGAATTTGACAACATTTACACAGGTGGAAGTACATGGAGTAGACGCTTTGTAGAAAGTACAGCTTTCATGAGCACAGTTTTAAAGACTGGTTTCAGGGTTGGAGAGATTGCTTAGTGGTGAAGCCCTTCCTTGTGAAGCCTAAGAACCTCAGTTTAAGGCTGGATTCCCCAGTACCCACATAAGGCTTATGCACAAGGTGGCACATGCATCTGGAGTACATTTGCAGTAGCTGGAAGTGCTGCAATTCCCATTCTCTCCCTCCCTCCCTCCCTCCCTCCCTCCCTCCCTCCCTCCCTCCCTCCCTCCCTCCCTCCCTCCCTCCCTCCCTCCTCCTTCTTCTTCTTCTTCCTCTCTCTCTCTCTCTCTCTTTCTCTCTCTCTCTCCATCACTGTCAAATAAATAAAAATAAATATTTTTTTTTGGAAACAGACTGATTTCAAAGGTCAGGACTCTTAGACATATTAACACTCTAAATATACTTATGTGCAAATGACTTATGTGCATATGTCCAAGAGAATCCTTTCTATTAAGCACATCGTGATGCACATCTGGAAAATGAGAAGCACTGTAAATTCTGTGACTGAAATTATACATACCATTTGAATCAAAGTTTTAAGTATTTGACAAATTTAACGGCAGAAATGGTCGCATGCTTATATCAAAAATGTTTCAACTCTCTCTTTACCGGAGGCGAGAGAACACAAGTTCACACAGCTAGAAGGACGTCCATTTGCATTTTGAACCAGCAGGGCTACACTCTGGCAGGCTGATGGGATTAAACAACTCTGCCCCCTTGTGGCAAATAATCAATATCCTGTGGGTCATAAATTTGAAAGTAATTCTCAAGTGCCATTGACTATACCTAACCATTAAAATCAAATGCCCAGAAAGTACTTTGATTTTTATTAAGTCAGGTAATACTTAGAGGAAAGAAGTAAATCATTTCTGTTGATAGTAGCAGCAGAATGGGAAGATCAAACATCTCAGCAGTTTATATATTGGTTCCTTCTCAAGGTGTTTCTTAGGCAGTTCTCCTTCTATATGTGTTGTACCAATCTGTGCTCCTGGGATGTGTGTTTGTGTGTGTGTGTGTGTGTGTGTGTGTGTGTGTGTGTGTGTGTGTGAGAGAGAGAGAGAGAGAGAGAGAGAGAGAGAGAGAGAGAGAGAGCATGTACAGAGGTAAGAGGACAACCTAGAGGTGTTGGTCATCTCCTTCCACCTTGTCTGAGACAGAGTGTCTCTTGTTACTCTTGCTACTGAAAAGACCTGGTTATCTGGCCCTAAAGATTCTATTTCTCCTGACCCATGCCTCATTGACTAAAGTAAGGCTGGGTTCCAGACACATGTTCTATTTTGTCTTTCTGTGGTTCTGGATATTGAACTCTGGTCAGCTGGCTTATGAAGCGAGCACCTGTAGTCACAGAGCTATATCCCTGTCCTGAACTATATTCCCATCCTATAGTGGTTTTAATAACCTCTTCGATTTTCTGGGTCCTCTCCTGCATGCCATGTCTGTCCACAAGCTTAGAAATATGGAATAATCCTCATACAGGAGACATGCTTGCCCAAAGCAAGTGCCAAATACCGTTTCCAACCAGCACCTTTCTGCAGTCCTGAAGCCAGTCATTCAGTCGTAATGAGACAGTGACTCTAACCTGCACTAAAGAAAGACAAGAGAGCATAATAGCTAACCACCCTTGCCTCTTTTACCTAAAATAAAGTTTCAGATATAACTGTATCTGAATGATTGACTCATGACCCTAGAAGCATAGAAGGATGAAAACACAAATGAAAAAACATGTATGTGCTAGAAAAAAAAATT
This sequence comes from Jaculus jaculus, assembly GCF_020740685.1. Taxonomy (NCBI): domain Eukaryota; kingdom Metazoa; phylum Chordata; class Mammalia; order Rodentia; family Dipodidae; genus Jaculus; species Jaculus jaculus. The sequence goes on along the minus strand of NC_059120.1, from coordinate 47,291,732 downwards.
CATCATAAGCGATGACAAGAAAAATCCAGACTGAACTACACTATTCAGATGCCTAAATTAGCAGGAGCAGAATTTCATTGAGCACAGTTCTCTTTCTCAGCATTTGTATCATTGCTTGGCAGGAATCTCATCATTATGGAAACTGTAGTATATCATGAGACTCACGAGAGGTCTGAGTTAGGAATGTATGGGAATAATTAGAACAAAATGTAGGAAGTACTGCAGAGGACAATATCAATGTGCTGTACTGTCAATAAACTGTATCAAAACATTCTAAGGCAGCCAGTAATGCATGAAGAAAATGAGGAAAAGACAGCTCTCTTTCTCTACAAACAAAAGCAAAAGTAGAAATGAAGAAAAAAATAAATTTATCAGCAAAACTACCCTATAAAAATCATTTGTAACCAAGTACAAAGCCTTATCCCAATATCTTGAAATTAGGACTCAAAATGAAAACCAAAATTCTCCAAGTGACACTAATATTCAGGCTGTGGATTGGTTTGCTTGCATTTGCAGAAGGCTGAAAGGTGCCAGGACCCTGTGGTCCTCGTATCCTGAACATCTTGCCAGGTAATTGGAAGATGGAAAGGAGGAAGTACCTCCTAGTCTCATATTACCTAATATAATTAGCTACCTGCTCTTGTCTTGGGCCCCCTTGAGTTCTCACCTGCACACACCTGAACACACACATGTCCTTGCGTCATTCTCTCACAGTTCCTGATTTGTTTCCCTCTTCACAGGCAGAATGATGGGAGATGTGTTAATCTCTTTCTTTTCATTACTAAGAATTTTGTTGGAAGAGAATATTGCATACTGGCTAAACTCTTATGTTCCTTCTCCCCACACCCACTCCACTGAGAACCCTCCTCAGTGAGGTTATTGTTCTTTGTCGTTGGTGTCACGAATCCACCAGTACATCTCAGAATAATCACAGAAAGCAGAGGAGGTGTTTCCCCAAGGAAGTGCTCTCAACAGAGGAAGGAGAAATGTTGAGATAAAAATAAATTTCTGTCAAATTAATAACAGAAAATAATAGATATATTATCTCTGTGTGTGGTTTTCTCCAAATTTCATACAGTCAATGACAAAGAATGTACATGAAATAGTTTCATAAGGATAATCTTATCTCATGTCATTTTTAAAAATTCCATTGTCAATTTGCTCTGAAACCATAAGAAAACAAAATCCCCACGTAATTATTTCTCTCTCCCCCAATTTAAGGTTTGAGCTGCATCAAAATATGAATTCAATTACCCATGGGGAGAATATAATACAATTGAATGATATAAAGACCACGAATATGTTTAATTTGTTGTCCTTGTTGATTTGCATTGAATAAATGGAAAGGGAAAAGAATCATTCTCTCATAGCACCTTCAAGTAAGCAGACCTCTAGGTACCCTTTACATTTTAATTTTAATTTTTTATTTCTTTTTCTTTTTTATTAATTAGTTTTGTATTCAGCAAATCCAGTCAGTTTGGTACCATTATTAGGCTCATCCGTGACCTACCCCCTCCCCATGGCTCCTCCTTGCTACATTTTTAAACTTTATGGCTTTTGTCAAAGACAAGCTACCTGAACTCGAAATACCCCCCCCCCCTCACCATTCCTTCTTCCATTCTGCAGTGTTAAAGCCACTGTGTAAGTAGAAGTTTCTCTTTCCAGTTATGCTGGGCCTCAGTGGGATACAGAATGTACTACCGTTGAAGGGCTGTGCTGAGAAATGCATATATATGATCATGAAATGGCTCTATGTTGTGGCTTTTGGCTTCTCTTTCTCTCTCTCTCTCTCTGTCTCTCTCTCTTTCTCTCTCTGCTTGGACCTGAGAAAGCAGGCCACCTTCTTCTGCCATTATTGAACTTCCCCTGGATGTGTAAGCTTCAGTAAATATCCCTTTCTCCATAATTGTGCCTGGTCTGGAAGTTCATCTCAGTTAACCTGAAGCTGTCTGCTGTAGACGTAGAAGATGAACAATTACCATCAGCATACATGTACAGAAGACCAACAATAATGTATATACAAAGATGCTGTTATCTGAAGCTTCGCACACCTACTATTGTCTTGAAAGCAATCCACCAGTTTTGGAGGAGTTACTATGCCATCCACAGCCTCTATGTTCACTATCTGACCACAGAAATCTAGAAAATGTGTCCCCATATTGTGGTGGTGTGAATCGGATGCCTCCCACAAAATAATGTGCTCTGAGTGCTTGCTCAGCAGCTGGTGGCAGTTTGGGGATGGAGACTTGCTGGAGGAGATGCACTGTTGGGATTGGGTTGAAGAGGTTTTCAATGTAGCTTCCCCTGGCCAGAGCTTGGCTCATTCTTCTGCTGCCATTTTCCACCTGCTGCGGCCATTAGGTGATATACTGCCTCTGCTCATGCCACACTTTCCCCTGCCAATGTGAAGCTTCCCCTCAAATCTATAAGTTAAAATAAACAACTATCCTCCTATTAGCTGCTTTTGGTGAGGTGTTCTATCCTAGCAACATGAAGGTATCTACAATACATTGTCACCCTTTGAAGAATTCACATATGAAACTATAAAATAAGGGATAAAAGTTATCTTGGCATTCATCTGGATTTAACTTGCAGCAGCTAGAAGTCATGGCATACCCATTATCTTCTCTCTCTCTCTCATCTTATAAATAAATGAATTAAATATATTTTTAAAAGGCTACTGATTTTTTGTGTGTGTGTGGAGTGTCAGTGCACACCTTTAATCCCAACCCTCAGTAAGTAGAGGCAAGGGGATCATTTTGAGTTCAAGATCACCCTGAGACTACATAGTGTAGTCCAGGTCAGCCCGGATTAGAGCAAGAACCTATCTCAAATACATTCAAATATATACACACACACACACATAGATAGATAGATAGATAGATAGATAGATAGATAGATAGATAGATAGATATAGATAGATAGATAGATATAGATAGATAGATAGATATAGATAGATAGATAGATAGATAGATAGATATAGATATAGATATAGATATAGATATAGATATAGATATAGATATAGATATAGATATAGATATAGATATAGACATAGATATATAGATATATAGATATATATCTTGATGTAAGTCATTTAATTTTTGTTGTTTTTTGTCTTATACATTAACCTTGATCTAAATAGTAAACAGAAAATGTAGACATTGTTCTATTTGAAAAGACATCGATAAACACAAATAGCAATTAATTATACCTGGACCTTTGAGTGTAGTTTCTCAGAGCTCATGATGACAAATTGAAGGGACTACGGGGTAGTTTTGATATAAATGACTCCTATAAATTCCGACTTTTAAAAATTAAGGTATTTTGTTTTTGTTTTGTTTCTTTTTTTTAGATGTAGGGTTTTATTATAGCCCAGGCTGACCTGGATCTCACTCTGTGGTTCCAGGCTGACATTGAACTCACAGTGACCCTCCTACCTCTGCTTCCTGAGCTGAGTGTTGGCCTAGATTAAGGTGTTTTTGATTAAGCTTTTTTGATTCTTGATTCAGGTATTTTTGTTTAATCTCCCTCCTCTCTCACTAGCAGGCGTAGGGAGCTCTGATAGAGAAGGTGTTTCACTGGGAAGAGATCTTGAGTCTAGCCTACTGCTTGTTCAGAGCCAGCTCTTGATGTTCTCGCTCGGCTGCAGATGCGTAATGTTGTTTGCTACTTGCTGTTTCTGCCACAATGAAGCTTCTCCTCGACACTGTAACCCTTTGCTTCCACCAGATGCTTTTGAGCCATGTTTTGTCCCAGCAACAAGAAGGTGACTATAACCAAACAAGTATGTATGAAGGCAGCTACTGACAGCTGTGCAGCCATGCATGCTCTGTTATTAAGTCATTTTTCTCTTTGTAGAGAAACTATAGCATGAATATTTACAGGTTCATTCAAAACGTTTGAAAATACTTCATAATCCAAGAAAATAATTCCCACAAGTTAGATTAAGGTTATGGGCAGCGAGTTCATGATCTCAAAGTGCCATTGCTGGCCTTAAAATTTGCATAAGATGAGTGCTTGGAAGAACCCTTTGAAGATTTTATACTTTATTGTATTTTTTAAAGTGGTGGCTCTCCTGACAACCGGTTAACTAGAATGTTAATTAGTCTAGGAATGTGGATATATATATATATATATATATATATATATATATATATATATATATATTTTATATAATATATATATATAAATAATGGGTATATATATATATATATATATATATATATATATATATATATATATGGTAATATATTCATCACCAGTATGGTGATTATGTAGGAAAGAGACATTACTGTATGTTATTTTGCTGTTGTTGTTATTTTTAATAATGTATATTTTCTAATGCAAATTTTATAATTATAATTTATGTACTTTTATAACTTCAATAATTATGCAAATACAATCACATGTCTTCTTCATTTTTTTCTGCTATATTTTTGTGCTATATTTAATCAACTCACACTTGTCAACTTGTGTTTAACATCTCATTTTCTCACTTCCATTGACTTGCATCACTGTGTGTGAGGTTAATGTTTATTTAATTATTCTTTATCATTTATAGAAGAGGAAAGACTTCTGGTGTCCTGTTGACAGTACCTTACAACAACTCCGTCATAGTATCTCTAGACCAGTCAACTTTGAATATAGTGTACTGAAGTGAATTGAATTAGTTAGAGTGATGTCCTCAAGGCAATAGGTACAAACTCTGTGTTGGAGTAGACAGAATAGTGAATAAGAGATAGAATATGCTGCAGGGCGTGGTGGCGCACACCTTTAATCCTAGCACTCTGGAGGCAGAGGTAGGAGGATCACTGTAAGTTCAAGGCCATCCTGAGACTACATAGTGAATTCCAGGTCAGCCTGGGCTAGACTGAGACCCTACCTTGAAAAAACAAATAAACAAACAAACAAAAAAAAAGGAGATAGAATATGCCTATGAAACAGATAATTACGGGGAAGGAGAAAATAGGATTTCAAATGCAAGGAAACTTGTTGTCTAAAGGAAGTTTTGAATGATTAATTAATTAATTAATGATCAATTAATGGGTGATAGAGCACAAAAAGAATGTGTGGGATAGTGGGTAATACCGGAAATTGTGGTGCAAGCATCTGGAGTGTGATTGTAGTGGCTAGAGGTCCTGGTGTGCCGATTCTGTTCTCTCTCTCTCTCTCTCTCTCCCTCTTTCTGTCTCTCTCTTGCTATTGTTCTCACTCTCTCACATAAAGAAAAAGGCCAGTCTGTTAGGCTTGCCTAAAAAACAAAAGAGAGAGAGAGAGAGAGAGAGAGAGAGAGAGAGAGAGAGAGAGAGAACCACATGAGAAGGTAATTTTGATACATGCATTTTTTATGGACAATGTACAAATTGGCTAGGCAATAATTTCATTTTAGCTTTTCATCCTCCTTTCCTCATTTATATGTTTAGTAAAAGCTTAAAGGGACTACATCATTAGAAAATTTCAAACTGATAGTTTCAGTTCAGTTCAGTAGATTAATGGAAAACTGTTCCTTATATCATACTGTAGTTAGTAACATACAGTGCTGACACAAAATTAATGCAAAGCTGTCCTAATTCAAATAAAGTATATCTTCTTTTTCTGTATGTTGGTGTCAAAATACTGGGGTATATTAATAAGAATTTAAGGAGAGTGATTATGTTCTGGCCAAATTCAGAAATCCTATTAAGTCACTACCTATAATTTCTACTGCCTGTCAAGATACTTTACTAAGTTTTCTAAACTGGCTTTTGGAACCAATAAATGAGCTCATCATAATGCTTCCATACATTGTACAGAATATCTGAAGCCTCCTCTCAACTTTCCTTTCAAGAAATATAACTTTATCCCTTAAAGTTTTGAAATACTTACATGAAAAGGAGTCAGAATTAGTAATAAATGAGTAATATTATTAATACTCACTAATAAGTGAGCCAATAAAAAACAAATGGACTCAATTTATTTAAAATAATATGCATTTTGATGATATTGTATGATGTAACTTCATTTCCAAAAGGTGACTGAAAGATTCTCAGATTGTCTCCTAGTTGGCTGCATGTTCCCTGCCTTGCAGAACTAAACACGGTAGCTACCCTCAGAGATCACATTGTACTTTTATGGGCAAAATGTACATTTTTAGATCAGGACTGAAGAAAATGTACAAACTGTATAAGAAAGAATGTATAGGCTATACAACAGAGGTTTTTCTGGGGAGATATTTTTTTAAGTCTATCTTTGTGCCCTATGCTATTGGTTATTAAGGATTCACAAAAAGCAGCAGTAGATTGGGAACAAAGTTCACTTAAGAATAGAACTGCCTTCAATATACGAAAGAATAGCTGACCTCGTTGTGTGAGCAGACTTCCTTTCTTCTTCAAAGCACTGTGACTTTTAACCTCCAGGAACTCACACCAAGTTTGATTGGGCATTAGCTTCCAAGTTTTCATTTGTTTTTTCTAGGTCCCTATGGAAGAAAAAGTAGAACTGGAAAAGTTGCTTTTGGCACTCCTGTCACAAATATTAAAACTTGAGGGGCTGGAGAGATGGCTTAGCTGTTAAGCGCTTGCCTATGAAGCCTATGGACCCCGGTTCGAGGCTCGGTTCCCCAGGTCCCACGTTAGCCAGATGCACAAGGGGGCGCACACGTCTGGAGTTCGTATGCAGTGGCTGGAAGCCCTGGCGTGCCCATTTTCTCTCTCTCCCTCTATCTGTCTTTCTCTCTGTGTCTGTTGCTCTCAAATAAATAAATAAAAAATAAAAAATGAACAAAAAAAAATTAAAAAAAAAAACTTGAGAGTGTCAGTACATGTTTGAATTTTGGTAACCCCCTCAGAAGAATGCTTTAGTAAGTAAAATATTGACATTTTAGTATTTGCTGAATGTGTAATAACAAAAGTAGCTTTTATATCAATAAGGCCATTTTTAAAACTTACTAGCAAATTTTTCTTCATAATTATTGTTAATACAGGTTCAGAATTTATTAATATTTAATAACAAAATACCAATACAACTGACAGTATGCAGCAATGAGAGACTGAGAGATCTCTGTAGAGAAGAAAATCTCTTAATATATATATATATTTATTTATATATAATATATATTATATTATTAATTATACATATATAATTATATATAAATCTCTTAATGTATATACATTATATATTATATAATATATATTATATTATTAATTATTATATTATTAATTATACATATATAATTATATATGTATAACTAATAATGTATAGATAGATATCTCTCTCTCTCTCTCTCTCTATATATATATATATATAGAGAGAGAGAGAGAGAGAGAGATAAAGAGTGAGTATAGGAGATGATATATAAATATAAATAAATATTATATATATACATATATGTGTGTGTATGTGTGTGTGTGTGCAAATCAATCTATACCGAAATAAATCAGATGAAAGAGAGCAGTTCTTAGGTAAAAATAGAAGAGACTCCTTACATGTAGCCAAGAAGACCTTGGAAAGCAATAAAATACTTTTAGTCTGATTGTGAAAATAATTTCATAGGTACACACACACACACACACACACACACACACACACACACATAAGCTTTTGGAACTTTTTTGTTGTTGATATTTGTGTTTTGTAGTAGAGTCTTACTCTAGCCCAGGCTGATGTGACATTTACTATGTAGTCTCAGAGTGGCCTCTACCTACCTCTGAGGCAATCCTACCTCTGCCTTCTGAATGTTAGAATTAAAGTAGTGCATCACAATACATGGCAAACCTTACATCTTAATTACAATTATTTAATGCTATAATGTAAATATTGCTTCAATAAAAATAAATACTTTACTATAATATATCAAAAAAATTATGTATATTGAAAACATAAAATGGTATAAAGATAGTAATAACTGTCATACAGAAGTTTTAAATTATCATTAATTTCATACTTCTACTACACATGATATGAATTAGTATTTGCATAAACTGAAAGTTATATTAAGCATGTACTACATGTAATAGCAACTTTTATGCTCCAGCTTATTTTGCAGATGTGCATATTTTTACCGTTATAGCTTTAAGCTTTTAAAAATAAAAACAGTTAAGCTAAATTAATCTGGGCAAATGCTATGAACACAAAAATATTCCTTCAGTAAAATATATTTTTAGCAAAACGAGTGATACTGGTATGTCAAAATTTGAAATATCATTCATAAAATATACTATACATATTCTGATAGTATATAATCACATAAAACATTTTTTAAAGTTTTATTTATGAGAGAGAGAATGCATGTGCCAGGGCCTCCAATCACTGCAAAAGAACACCAGGCACATCTGCCACCTTGTGCATCTGGCTTACGTTGATCCTGGGGAATTGAACCAGGGTCCATTAGCTTTGCAGGCAAATGCCTTAATTGCTAAGCCATACCTCCAGACCATAAAAAAGATTGTAATGGCGATTTATCTGCACTTACTACAATCCATTCTTTCCATTAATTTTTTTTAATATTGGTAATTCATGAGAAAAATAGTACTTTGAGAAAACATTTGTGTAGTATTTTTCGTAGCAAAATAATTTATCTAACAATTATTCAACAATGAACAACAATTCTGAGACAAAATGATCTAAAATAAAACACGTAAAGTCTGTAACAGCAATATTCTATATAGCATCTGCCCATTTACTAACCTTAATATTTACTAAATGCATTTTGCAGTCTATTTTGAGCACCATATTTAAACAAACTTATTTTTCTATTCAACTTATAGCTACAAAGCAGTCTCTCTATTTCTGATTTAAGAAAATGCCATCATCTCTTCAACCTGTATCATAGCGCTGTGACTTCTATCCTGATGCCTCTTGATTCAACCTAATCTGAGAAGAATTTATTCACTGTTTCTGTTTTTTAAATATCACTTTTAATTTACTGCTTATGGGTAGATGTTGTCTTTTGATCTCTCTATAATTCTGTCCTTATAAAATACTTCTCTCATCTTTATTGTGTGAGGATGTAATCCTCAGAGCACAGTTGCAGTTTTCTATAAGGGCACAGGTAGGTTAATAAACGTCAGAGGAACACACATACATACACATACAGAGAGAGAGGGAGAGACACCAAAGTATAGGAGGTTCTGGTTGGGCCGGAGAAGGCGTTCAGTGGACAAGGAAGTGAAGGAAATCAAGAGAAGACAAAGGGAGGGGATAATGGTCAATCCGTGTATAAAATTTGTCAATAAAAGGGTAACATCAATCTTAGTTTCATAGCCTGAAGATAATATTGTCTGATATTTGAAATAATTTTGTGCTTGAAGCAAACTTTTACAACATTGAAACTAAGGGTTAGGAAGTTCAGCAAACAGATAAAACTTATGAGGCTCCTCTCTAAGGTTACATAAGCAGTGAAAAAAAAAAAAGAAGGAGGAAGAGTATGAGGAGACTCCACTTGAGCTGTCTTCAAGATGTGCGGGGAGCTTCATTTCAAGAAAACAAGTCTTGAGGGTCATCACCTGTGCTAGGGGGGTGCAGATGCCTCTGAATCACCTGAGCGCCTGTAAGTAACCCCTCCCTCATGCTGCTATTCATATCCATATTATGGGCTGGAGAAGTTGTTAAAAACGCTTGTTGCATAATCCTTACTATTGGATTTCATATCCCAAGAACTTACCTAAATCCAGACAAAGTATCATACATATTTGTAATCCTAACATATCTACAACAATGGTAGATGAATTTGGGAGCATCCCAAAGTTTACAGATGACAAGCCTGGATTTTATAGAGACAAAACAGTAAGAGACTCTGCTTCAAACAAGATGGAAGATAAGGACTGCTACCCTGAGGTTGTTCTCTAATGCCCACATGTGTACTGTGGCATACACAAAAGCATAAGTACATATATGCCATTCTCACACACACACATACCCACACACACAAGCACACTAATACCAATTAACTCATCAGTCCAGCAAGCAAGACTGTTAGTCTTTCTTCAATACGCTGTTGAGGTGAATCAACATTTCTCCATGCCTGCTCTGCAAAAAGAAAATACATAAGAGATATTATGAAGGTAATTTAATCAACAATTTAAATAACAGTAGTGCAATGAATATCTTGACATATGATACTAACTATAGGAAACAGTGTATAACTGTGTGTATAATCTAAAGGGAGAAAATTAATACTAGTTCAAGACTGAATGAAAAAGTAAATACAACTTTGTGAAGTTAATATATATGCCAAAAGAAAAATAGACAAGCACAGTAACATTGATATGGAGCACTTTTGTACAACAAAGGAACAATTAATATCAAAGACCCAACTGGAAGATACTTGAAATTTATACTAGAGTTTTATATTCAAGAATGAAAAATTGGGGGCTGGAGAGACGGCTTAGGGGTTAAGCGCTTGTCTATGAAACCTAAGAACCCCAGTTTGAGGCTCAATCCCCCAGGACCCATGTTAGCCAGATGCACAAGGGGGCTCAGGAGTCTGGAGTTCATTTGCAGTGGCTGGAGGCCCTCGTGTGCCAATTCTCTCTCTCTCTGTCACTCTCAAATAAATAAATAAAAATGAGCAAAAAACTTTAAAAAATAAAAAAAAGAATTCAAAATAAATGAATCTATTAAAAAAAGTTAATGAACTTAAAAAATAGATTAGTGATCCTAATAGACATTTCTCAAAAGAAGCTGCGGTGTTTTGAATGTGAATGCACACCCTCCATAGACTCAGGTGTCTCATTAAGCTTCTAACTGATGTTTCAAGTCCCAGGGCCAGAGGAGGCATCACTGCGGTGGATCCTGTGGTTCAGCCTGAAGGTGTGTTTGGGGGCTGCTGTGATGCCAGCCAAAGGTGTGGACAGAGAGAATCTGTGTGCCAATGAAGTGTGTATGTTTGCTAGTGCTGGGGGCCTGCTTGCTGCTGATTCATGCTTGTTTGCTTTGTGTGTGTGTGTGTGTGTGTGTTTGTGTGTGTGTGTTTGGTAATGGATGATGGTCTTTCTTTCTCCTCAGATTCATGAAAAGGAGCCAGCTTGTTCCACCATTGATGGAACTTCCCCTGGATTTTTAAGTTGAAATAAACCAATTCTCCTCATAAACTGTGTCTGGTTTGGATGTTCAACCTAGCAACGTGGACCTGTCTACAACAAAAGACAATAGAAATGAATGAAAAAAATACATGAGAAAGTACTCACCATGACTAATCATTAATAACATAAAAATTCAGATTGCAGATTATAGGTACTTTAAACCTTGCAGGATGTCTGTTATGAACGAGATAAGATGTGAAGTGGGATGGCAAGAAAATGGAAAAAGGGAATCCGAACACTGTGGGCTTAACATAATTTATTGCAGGTATTTTGGGATATTGTAAAGAAGTTCATCAACAGGTAAAAAAAAAAAATGGGATCAATATATATTGCAGCAATGAAACTCTTGGATACATACTCCTAAAACCAATATGAAAAAATAAATAGATTGCTCTACTCCCATGGTCACTGCAGCATCACTTACAAAGTCCAAGTGATGGAATCAATGTAAGTTTCCATTAAGAGTTGAATCAGGGCTGGAAAGATTGCTTAGCAGTTAAGCGCTTGCCTGTGAAGCCTAAGGACCCCAGTTCGAGGCTCGATTCCCCAGGACCAACGTTGGCCAGATGCACAAGGGGGCGCATGTGTCTGGAGTTCATTTGCAGTGGCTGGAGGCCCTGGCATGCCCATTCTTTCTCTCTCTCTCTCTTTCTCTCTCTCTCTGCCTCTTTCTCTGTGTGTCACTTTCAAATAAATAAATAAAACATAAAAAAAAATAAATAAAAAGAGTTGAATGTATACAGAAAAAAAAAGTACCTACCTATACTGGAATACTGCTCATCTTTCAAAATGCAAAGAATCTAATTGTGGAAACATGCATGGATTGGTAGAGATTTATGCTAGATAAGTAAGACCAGCATACTAAACAATCAGACTTAAGTAGAAACTATAGTGGAGACTATCAGAAGCTAAGGGGGAACAATAGTGAAAATATCAAGGCTCTACCAGAAACAAGGAGTAAATTTTCTCCGAGTCATTCTGCATGCTAAGATACGTGGTAAATATTAATGGTCTGATATCAATGAGTAAGTTGGACTTGCTGAGGGCGAGTAGTGAAGCGCTGGTTAGGAGTGTGCTCCTGGCAATTGTAGGTTGGAGCCCAGAAAGTCGTGGCCAGCACAGAGACCAAGCAACGTCACGTTGTCTCTCTGCCACTTGATTCCTGGTCCTTGATGGTGGCCTTGGCTGTGTCCACCGGTGAGAAGCAGGGTGAGAGCATAGTGGGTGCCTCACTTTTCCTGTTGTGTGCCAGTCACGGTGGTTGGCAGCCCACCTGGGAGGTGCATGTGTGGAGACAGTCTGGAAGTTTCCCCATGCCCATGCAAGATGCGTGGGGACAGGTTTATAAGCAGGCACCTGCACGCAGTCATAGAGCCCAGACTGTCTCCACACATGCACCACCCAGGTGGGCTGCCAACCACCGTGACTGGCACACAACAGGAAAAGTGAGGCACCCACTATGCTCTCACCCTGCTTCTCACCGGTGGACACAGCCAAGGCCACCATCAAGGACCAGGAATCAAGTGGCAGAGAAACAACGTGACGTTGCTTGGTCTCTGTGCTGGCCACGACTTTCTGGGCTCCAACCTACAATTGCCAGGAGACTGAGCACACCAGGAAGACATGGCTTGGGCTCAGGAGCACCCAGGCAAAGCCCGTGAATATACACCACATCCCACTCCTACGCTGATCCAACACGAACAAGGCGATTAATGTATATTGCACAAGAGATAATAATTGCCGCATTGCTTGCAAAACTGTCGGGCTTTGCTGAACACGGGCTGGGACTGTGAGAAAACTGGCCTGGGCTGTTGGACATGGCCGGGGACTGTGGACAGTGAGGGGTCGCAGTCAGCCCTATCGTTGGGAACCCACTCTGGGGCTGGACCTGGCTCTCTCTTCTCATGGGGTCTTAGTGTGCCTCATCTTCGCCCGCAGGAAACTGGGCCAGCGCCCCTATCCCTATCCCAAAGCATGTGAACATTCCATAGTCTAAGGTTTCCCCCCTCCCCACAGTTCCTGACCTTGTGCCCAGCTGCCCAAGAGGCCCAAATATGGTAGTAAACAGTCTTCCGGCTGATGTAGCCATCCAGTAGGTGGCTGAAGTCACTTAGCTCTCTGGAGGCTTCTGTTAGATCCCTTGCAACTTCTCCCTCACAACTTCTGCCTTCCAACACCAGCCAATTAGGCAGGAACCCATAAACCTATGTATCCAATCACCTTATAGTCCATAGGTGCCTTCTCAACCTTTCCCAAGTATTTATAAGCCCACTCCCTTTTTGAATAAACTAACCATCAGACTTTCTCCAGGGTGGTTCATTGCCCATAGCACTCACCCTGCTTCCCCAAAATCCTCCTGTGCCAGAGACATCAGTGGCCATCAATACCCAGGGATAGTGAGGACCCTCAATAAACAAGCCAACTACCTCAAGATGTCCAAGACCCAACATATAACAAAGAATATAAGATACCAATCCAAGACCTCCCCATCAACGACGTCTAGTCCCATAATGGAAGCCTCCATTGCAAATCTAGAGGAAACTCTACCCATAGAACCCTACAATGAAACTATGAAAAATATATTCAATAAAATGAGGCTATCAACAAAAGGCTGGAAGAACTAGAAGACAACCTACATAAGCAACTCACAAAAAGAAATCAAAGCATGACTCAATGAAGAAAATCAGAAAAAAAAAAAAATCAAGAATGAACTCAGAGCATGGTTTAAGGAAGTAGGAACAAATCAACAAAAAGTCTATACACAACTCACAAAAGAACTGAAGAGAATCAAAAAATATCTTAATAACAAAATAAATGAAATGGAGGAGAAGCAACAAAAATAATGTTCTCAGTAGGCAGTGGAATAAATTCAATGAGGATAATCAAATGTAAGAGTGAATTCTAAGGGGTTGGAGAGGTCGTTTAGCAAGCACATGCCTGCAAAGCCCAAGGACCCAGGTTCGATTCTCCAGGTTCCCCAGTAAGCCAGATGAACATGATGGTGCATGCATCTGGAGTTTGTTTGCAGTGGCTAGAGGCCCTGGTATGCCCATTCTCACTCTTTCTCTCCCTCTCTGTCCCTAATATATAAAAATGAATCTTAAAAAAAGAATAAATTCTAAGAAACAACAAATAAGTCTAATGAAAAAATGAAGTTGGAATACTGAAAAGAGATGGAAATGCTGAAAAAAAAAATAGATAACAAATAATTCTCCTAAAAGGCTCCATAGAAAGTCTCAGCAACAGAGTACACCACATGTCAACACTGAAAACAAAGAAAGATAGACAGGGTCCTAAAAGCTGAAAAACTGCTTGTTTCATACAAAGGTAAACCCATCAAAATTATCTCTGATCTTTCAATGGAAACTCTAAATGCCAACAGGGCTTGGACTGAAGCATTTCAAATTCTAAAAGTCCATTTCTTCCAACCCAAAATGCTATATCCACAAAGTTATCCCCCATAATAGATTAGGAAAGACATTCCATGGTAAAAGCCAGCTATATGGTTATATGAGTTCTAAGCCAATTCTGCAGAGAATACTGTGTAGAATAACCAATTATATAGAATAACTTAAGAGATGAACCATCACACTCAAGAGTTTATGGGATGGAAATGTAAGGACCAAAAGTAGAGCAAACATGAAATGTTATAAATTTTAAGAAAGCACAAAACTCCACAAATCACTTTACAGGGATGAACACATACCTCATAGTTATAATAACTCTATACCTCAATGCCCCAATCAAAAGATACAAGCCAGGGCTGAAGAGATGGCTTAGCAGTTAAGGCACTTGCCTGCAAAGCCAAAGGACCTTGGTTCAATTCCCCAGGACCCACATAGCCAGATACACATGGTGGTACATGCATCCGGCGTTCATTTGCAGTGGCTGTGGGCCTTGGCATGTCCATTCTCCCTCCCTCCCTATTTTTTTTCTCTCTCTCTCTCTGTGCCTTTCTATCTCTCATATCAATAAATAAATAAATTAAAATAAAATAAAAAAGAACTTGCTGGGTGTGGTGGCATATGTGTTTAAACCCAGCACTTGGGAGTCAGAGGTAGGAGGATCACAGTGAGTTCAAAGCCACCCTGAGACTGCATAGTTAATTTCAGGTCAGCCTGGACTAGAAAAAAACAAAAAAGAAAATAAAAAGCCAAAAACTGGATCACAAGTATAGATTCATCTATTTGGTATCAACAGCAAACTTACCTAACCAATAGAAAAGACTTTTGGATGAAAGGATATAAAAATATATTCCAAGCAAATGGAAATAAGGAACAAGCAAAGGTGGTTACACAGATATCACACAAATAGATTTTAAACTAACAGTAATCAAAAGATATAAACAAAGTGCCTTCCAGCTTATTAAAGTAACAGTACAATAGGATAGTACAATGGTAAACATATATGCCCAAACACAGGAATATAAAATTTTATAATGCAAACACTGCTAGACAATAAATCAGAAATATTCCACAATACAGTTGTAGTATGATACTTTAATAATCCACTATTATCATCAGACAGATCATCTAAACAGAAAATTAACTTAGAAATTAGAGAGTTAAACAATACCATAGATCAATTGGACTTCACAGAAATCTACAAACTGCACATTCTTCTCGGCAGCTCATGGAATGTTCTCCAAAACAGATCATACATTGAGGCACAAACTTGTCTCAACAAATTCAGGAAAACAGCTCTAAACACTATATCAGACCACAATGCAATAATGCTAGAAGTTAATAACAGGGAAATAAAATAAATTCACCAATATATAGAAGCCAACATATCCACTATTAAACAATGCACAGAGAGCCAAGAAATCAAACAGGAAATTCTTCAAATAATTTCTACAGCTGAAAAATAATAAAATGCAACATAACATCACTTATGGAACACAATGAAGGCAGCCAAGAGGGAAGTTTATAGACTTAAATTATTTCATTACAAAAACAGAGAGATCTCAAATCAATAACATGACCACACAGCTGAAGACATTAGACAATCAAGAACAATCTAAATCAAATATTATCAAGCATAAAGACAAAAAAAAAATGAAGATCAGAGCAGAAATAAAAACAAAATAAATTTGGAAATCAAGAATACAATTTTAGGGCTGGAGAGATGGCTTAGTGGTTAAGCGCTTGCCTGTGAAGCCTAAGGACCCCGGTTCGAGGCTCGGTTCCCCAGGTCCCACGTTAGCCAGATGCACAAGGGGGCGCATGCGTCTGGAGTTCGTTTGCAGTGGCTGGAAGCCCTGGCGCACCCATTCTCTCTCTCTCCCTCTATCTGTCTTTCTCTCTGTGTCTGTCGCTCTCAAATAAAATAAATTTAAAAAAAAATACAATTTTAAAAAAATTTATAAAAAGAACAGCTTGTTCTTAAAAAGCAAACACTAATAAAACCCTAACCAATTCAAACAAATCTAAAATGAGAATTCTCAAATGAATGAGATCAGAAATGAAAGTGGAGATATTATAAGAGACCCTAACAGAGCTGAAAGAATCATCATGAAATATTTCAAAATGCTATATTACACAAAACTGGAAGAAGTGGATGAATTTCTTAATTGATACCACCCACCAAAAGTAAACCCAGATGAGAAAAGTTACCTGAATAGCAACATATCAAATGAGATAGAAATTTTCATGAGAAAAGCCTCCCAACAACAGGAATCGCAAAGTCCAGGCACAGATGGTTTTACTGCTGAATACTACTGAACCTTCACTGAAGAACTAAATCCAACAGGCCTAAAACCTACATAACACTAAATGGGGAAAAAAAGAAGCATTCCCATTGATGTCTGGGTCTAGGCAGAGGTGCTCACTCTCAACACTGCACTTAACATAGCACTTGAAGTTTTACTTCAAGCAATAAGACATGAGAATGAAATAAAAGGGATACAATTTGGACAGGAAGAAGTCAAACTAAGCCTATTCTCAGATGTCATGATTCTATACATAAGAGGCCCCCCCCAAAAAAATAACCCACCAAAATTTTCTAGAAATGAGAAATGCTTTCAGCAAAGTGGCAGGATATAAAAATAAGTAGCCATTGTATACACCAATGACATTGATATGGTAAAAGAAATCAGATGACATATCCCATTTATAATAGCCCCTGCCCAAAAATTATATTGGAATCTTCCTAACCAAGGAAATAAAAGACCTATACAATGAAAACATAAAAACATTGAAGAAAGAACTGGAGTAAGATATGAGAAGATGGAGTGAGCTTCTATGATCACAGATTGGAAGCATTAATCTTGTTAAAATGGCAACGCTACCAAAAACAATATGCAGATTCAATGCAAGTCTGATCAATATACCAGCAATATTCCTCAAAGTCTCAAATTTCATATGGAAGCACAAAAAGGTCCAAACATTTACTGAGCAGAAGGAAGACCTCTGGTGGTATCACCATGCCCGGTTTCAGGTTACACTGCTGCCTGAGTTTTTCGAAATGGACAGAAACACTCACTGGAGCAAAGTCAGCATCTTCAGCAAATGGTGCTAGAGACAATGGATAGCCACATGCAGGAGATAGAATTTGGAACACTTCCCCTTATCTTGAATAAAAATCAGCTCCAAGCAGATCAAGGACTTCAATATAAGACCTGAAACTCTAAAATTACTGAAATAAAAATAAGGAGAACACCCCAAGATATATTTGTAGGGAACGACTCTCTGAATATCATGCCAGTAGGCCAGAGGATGAGGCAGACACTCCACAACTGAGACTTCATGGAAATAAAAATCTGTTGGACAGGATAAGCAAACCACAGATAAGCAAACCATAAACAGTTTCAATAGACAACCTACTGAATGGGAGAAAATCTTCACCAGCTATACCTCTGACAGAGGTTTAATATCTAGAATCTACAAAAAAACTCAAAAAACTTAAACAATAAAAAAAAAAATTCAATCACCCAACCTCAAAAATGGGCCAGTGACTTGAACAGAGAGTTCTCATAGGAGGAAATACAAATGACCATTAAGTGACTAAAGAGATGTTCAACATCTCTACTCATCAGGAAAATGCAAGTCAAAATGACTATGAGTTGCCATCTCACTCCAGTCAGAATAGCAAGCCCCGACATACCAAGTGGGAGCGCACGCTGGTGGGGGCTGGACAAAGAAGACCCCTCCCCCACTGCTGGTGGAAGTGCAAACTTGTAAAGCCACTATGGAGATCAGTACAATGACTCCTCAAAATGCTGACAATAGAACTAACATTATATCCAGCTGTACCTCTTTTTTTTTTGATTTTTTTTTTTTTTAATTTGAGAGCGACAGACACAGAGAGAAAGACAGATAGAGGGAGAGAGAGAGAATGGGCGCGCCAGGGCTTCCAGCCTCTGCAAATGAACTCCAGACGCGTGCGCCCCCTTGTGCATCTGGCTAACGTGGGACCTGGGGAACCGAGCCACGAACCGGGGTCCTTAGGCTTCACAGGCAAGCGCTTAACCGCTAAGCCATCTCTCCAGCCCCAGCTGTACCTCTTTTTTTTTTTTTTTAATTTTTATTAACATTTTCCATGATTATAAAATATATCCCATGGTAATTCCCTCCCTCCCCACCCCCACACTTTCCCGTTTGAAATTCCATTCTCAATCATATTACCTCCCCATTACAATCATTGTAATTACATATATACAATATCAACCTATTAAGTACCCTCCTCCCTTCCTTTCTCTTCCCTTTATGTCTCCTTTTCAACTTACTGGCCTCTGCTACTAAGTATTTTCATTCTCACACAGAAGCCCAGTCATCTGTAGCTAGGATCCCCATATGAAAGAGAACATGTGGCACTTGGCTTTCTGGGCCTGGGTTACCTGACTTAGTATAATACTTTCCAGGTCCATCCATTTTTCTGCAAATTTCATAACTTCATTTTTCTTTACCGCTGAGTAGAACTCCATTGTATAAATGTACCACATCTTCATTATCCACTCATTTGTTGAGGGACATCTAGGCTGGTTCCATTTCCCAGCTATTATAAATTGAGCAGCAATAAACATGGTTGAGCATGTACCCAGCTGTACCTCTTTTGAGCATATAACATAAACACTCCACTATGTACTCCAGAGGCACATGTCCAGCCATTTTCATTTGTGACTCGACTCACCATTATCAGGAATTAGAACCAGCCTATATGCTAGCATCAAATGAATGGTTAATGTAGATGTGGTATGTATGCACAGTGGAATTCTACTCAGCAGTAAGGAAGAAAGATGTAATCCAATTTGCAGGGAAAAAGGTCACACAGACTCAGAAACACAAACAACACAGACTTTGTCTCATATGCATTTCCCATCCTGAATCAGCTTCAGTTCAGTGAATATCATAATAATTATCAGCAGTATGAACATAAAACTGGGAGAAAAATGGAGAAATAGGGAGCGATGGGAGGAAGTGACACTCGACACATAGTTGGGAGTCAGCAAAAAGAGAAAGAAAGAGAGAAGAAGGACCTGAACAGAAGAACACCATAAAAGGTGAAGAAAGCAAAACCTAAAACCATGGGTTTTGGCTGGTAAATCCCAAGGCCATCATTGGGTTATCCACCATGGTGAGCTGTTGGTCAAGTATACACAGAAGTTTCCTAGAAGTAATAGAGGTCATTGCCAAAACACTTGTTAACCTGCAAGTGCTAAAATATAAGATGCCATTGCCATAGTCACTATAGCACCAGATACCATAATGGAACTGAGAGACAATAATCCAGGGAATGTAGCCCAGATAGTCCTATAAAGTACTATGAGAACTGCTGGCGAATAATGGCTGTCAACAAAATCCTGCCAGATATGAAATCAACCAGCTGAACTAGATGCACACACTTTTTTTAATTTTAATTTTAATTTATTTGGCAGAGAGAATCAGACAGAGAGAAAGAGACAGAAACAGAGAGACAGATAGAATGGGCTCGTCAGGGCCTCCAGCCACTGCAAAGGAACTCCAGACGCGTGAGCCACCTTGTGCATCTGGCTAACATAGGTCCTGGAGAATCAAACCTGGGTCCTTTGGCTTTGCAGGCAAGTGCTTTAACTGCTAAGCCATCCCTCCAGCCATTTTTGTTCTTCAATTTTACTTTTGCACACACTTTGTTGTCAGTCACTTAGATGTAAAATGCTGGAGCTCCAACACTGACTGGTACCAGAGGAATAACAGCTCAGGCACAAAATACTCACTGACAAGCATTATATGAAAGTATTCTATGCCATGTTCTTACAACATATACATTAGGTATGTGCAACTATGCTTTTTTTTTATTTTGTAGATGAGAATACTAAAGCAAGGATTCCTCAATTAATTTCCCAGGATTACACTGCTATGAAGTACTGATGCCCAAATTTGATGCTCAGTGTTTTTGTTGCAGAAAACTGGCTAAGTACCTCTGCACGCTACTTGGTTGAAAGATTACAGTCAAGAGCTGGAGAGATGGCTCAGTAGTTAAAGGCTCTTATTTGCAAATCGTGAGAGCTCAGGGTTCAGTTCCCCAGTACCCATTGAAATCCAGATGCACAAAGTATCCTATTAGTCAGGAGTTCATTTACATTAGCAAAACATAACATGCTTATTCTCTCTCCATCTCTCTCTCCCCTCATAAACAAATAATTTAAAAAAAGAACATATTTTCCAGGTGTGCTTGCACACACCTTTAATCCCTGCATTTATGAGACCACTGTAGGAGGATCCTTGTGAATTTGAGGGGGCCACCCTGAGGCTACATGGCAAATTTATGGGTCATCCTGGGGTAGAAAAAGACCTTACCTCCTCAAGAAATGAGAGAGAAAGAGAACAGATTCAAGGCTGAGTCCATTCACTAATTAGAGTGGATTTTAAAGATAAGGTAAGTGGACTGTCACATGAACTTAACTTGCAGAAGCAATTATGCCAGCTATTTAAGTTCATATGCAAAGAAATATTCTATTTAAGGGTTTTAAGACCAGAAATACAGTCTCAACCATACTGAAGGTGACCAGCTCTCAGTACAAAGTATGTGTGACAGAAGAAGAAACAATGGAGGTAGATGTGGTCAACATATATTGTCTATATATATGAAACTGTAAGAGTAAATAAAGTAAAATAGATACTCATTGGATTGCTTTCCAGATGGCAGCCAACAAATACAGTATTAGTACTTCTGGGCAAAGGGCTTAGATAA
Source organism: Jaculus jaculus (assembly GCF_020740685.1). Taxonomy (NCBI): domain Eukaryota; kingdom Metazoa; phylum Chordata; class Mammalia; order Rodentia; family Dipodidae; genus Jaculus; species Jaculus jaculus. Next base: position 47,270,502 of record NC_059120.1, on the reverse strand, counting down.
ATATTCACAGTTTTTATCATGTCTGTGAAAATATTTTAAAAAATAAATAAATAAACTTACTCCTTTTAACTCTGAAATCTCTCTTGGTTCCTAGAGAAATGACTCAAAGATGGAAAAGCATTGGCATTTGTTTCTTTTTTGGACTAATAAGTAACTAGAGATCAAAGTAGAGCACAGAGTTAAATTTCTCTTAATTTATCCATGTGTTCAAAGTACAGAAATATTTCAAATTAGCAGTGTGATAGTTGATATTGTCACAAATTTTTTATTATAGCTTTTTTGTAAGAGCCTAAGGTGATAATATTAGATACCATCCACACCTAAATCTGGGAGGGACACCAGTAAATTCTGTGAACTTCACAAAACCTACTTTCCTATAGTTAAATAACTGCAGCGAGATTGAGATACAGGAGCTGGAGAGATGGCTCAGTGGTTAAGGTGCTGGCCCGCAAAGCCTAACAACACGAGTTTGATACCACGTAGTGCTGTGTGCAAAAAGTGGTGCATTGCCTAGAGCCCATGTGGTGCCAAGTGGACAAAGTAGTGCGTGCATCTGGGATCTATTTGCAGTGGATTGAGGCCCTGGTGCACCCATTCTCTCTGCCTCTCTTCTATTTCTCTCTCTACTTGCAGATGAAAAAAAAAAAAAAAAGAGGGAGAGATTTAAATAGAGTGTTCCAATCTTAAAATAAATTGGGAACAAATCAGTCTATATTTGCACAAGTGTCATCCTTGCTATTGACAATGATGTCATAACCTGCTTCCAGAGTTCCTCTGATTCTAAACCTACTGAGGAGTTGGCCTAAATTTCTTGGGAACAAGGTGCGTCCTGTATGCTAGCTCGCCTCGCTGCTCCTACCAGAGCTTCTGAAATACTTGCTCTTCACCCTTGCCTGCCTGCTTGTAGGAATTTTCTCTCCCAATGTCAGCACTTTGCTGAGAGAGATTCATGCATTATCAACAATCAGTGCAGAGAGCTGCAAGGGGCGCTCCGTCCCCACTGGTATTAACCATTTGTCATTTAATTTTCAATCTACCTTCTGGCCTTTAGGACCTGTCGAAACCTGTCTGTCACCAGAAACAAGGTACATTATCACCTCCTCATAGCATTCATCACAGGCAGCAGCTGGAGGCTGTGTGCATGCCATGCCTCTTTGCCTGCCTCCCTAAGTCTACCTTGCTTGTTTCCATTTTCCTAGCAGAGGAGCCCGGGTGTACAGGCTGTGGTTTATGAGAGCTCGCAGCCTGCGGCTCAGATTAGAAAGCATTGAGTAAAGCTAAAAACTCTGATAACAGCAGTCTATCTGCCATTAACATGTTAGGCTCCAGGAGTGTTCGAAGCAGGATAGGTGAGGGGCCTAAAGGAGAAGGAAGATTTATCTGCTGCTGTTTGTATTTTCAGCCTGGCAAGTTCAACCTGTCTGCCTGCTTCGTGAATAAGATTGGCCACAGACTCACCTACACCAGTTCAAAACCTCAAGTACAGCACATCTTACCACACTGCTTTCTTCTCACTACTACTTTTGTTTCTTCTTTTATATTTATTTATTTTATTTATGAGAGAGAGAGGGGGCAGGTAGAGAGAAAATGGGCGCCAGAGCCACTACCCACTACAAACAAACCCCAGACACATGTGCCACCTTATGTATCTGGCTTTACGTGAGTACTGGGGAATCAAACCTGGGCCCTTTGGCTTAGCAGACAAGTGCCTTAACTGCTCAACCATCTCTCCAGTGGCTACTTGTATTTCCTTAATCCCTTAACATGCAAATCAAAATGGATATTCAACCAATTTTATACCATTATCATATTGGGAATGGTTGTATTTATGAAGATGAACCCAGATGATTTTCAGCTATAATCCTCAAACCACAGAATGACACATGGACCACGTATTTTGTTTTCTCTTCCAGTTGTAACCATACTTTATTTGCATACCTTTTACTTATGACTTCATTGTAATATGTATTTTCTTATTCTGTGTGTGCAAGATGTCCGTGTATGTGTGTGTGTGTGTGTGTGCAAACATAGGTGTGAGTAGGGGTGCATTTGTGTCACGGCTTGCTTGCATAAATCAGACAACAATCTTGGATGTCAGTCCCCACACTCTACATTGTTTGAGGCAGAGTTTCTTGCTCACTGCTGCATTTGCCAGACTGGCTGGTTCATGAGTTTTCAGAGATTCTCTTGTTTCCACTTCCCATTTTGCTATAGACATGCTGATGTTTTATATACATATGCATCTGTCACACTATCTGGCATTATAAAGGCTCTCTAGATCTGAATTCGGATGCTCACATTTATGGCAAACACTTCACCCAATGAGTGACTTCTCAAGTCCCATCCATGTAATATTTAATTGTCACTATTACAATTTTCTGTCTGCTAAAAGTTAATGAAAAATATGAATACTACTTCAGTCAAGTGTCTGTCAGAGAAACCCAACATACTATGTGTTTAGGTGTATGTTTTGTGGGGACAGTGAGAGCAAGAGGGAAAGATTCATTTTATCGATTTGGTCTTCATGACTGTGGGGCCTTGATGAAGAGGACATGTGACGGGAAGGACTTGGGGGTGAGCGGATTCCCTTCTTGCTTAGAGTGGTCAGACTTTGGTCTAATAAAGATTGGGTCCACCAAGTGAGGTCTGTCCACATTATGAAGGAAGGATATGTTTCTGGACTCAAGTTCTGCAGGTTTAATTGTTAATGTACAACCAAAAACTCCTTCATAGATATATCTAGAATGAAGTTTGATCAAATATCAGATCAATACCACCCAGGAAAATTAACATCATGACAGCCATGGTCATTTCAGAATTAAAAACCTTGTACATTTATTTACTTGGATTCTGAATTATAGTGTTCATTAAACTATATTGTACCGTTTTTCTCTGTTAGCTTCTAACATTTTATTCTTTATAAAAACATTTCATATTTTATATCTGTTTCAGCACAATTCGACTAAATTAAACACATGCCCACAAGCAAAACAGGGTAAAGTCAAAGCTATTTTTTTCATTATCAGAAGAAGAGAACATGCTTCATAATTTTCAACATTATGCCAAATTGCAAAATATATGAAAGATTAATATATATCGCCCCAAATCCTTAGTCACATAGATCTACTAAGTTTAGTTGACTCTTGATAAATTATATAGCATAGGGAACCTATCAATTTCCCTTATGAGAAATTGTTTAAAACACTTTATCTGTTCCTATTAATTTTCACTGAATATTATCTACAGATTTATACCACAATTTGTAGAACTTATAAAAGACTGAACACATGAACTACCTTTATTATATATTTTATTACATAGCATTTACAACCTATTTGAAATATATCTTATTATATACGTATATTTAAATGAAACTTGTCATTTTTATGCCAGTTAGCTTTGTGTCTAATGAAGAGAATTTGAAATAAGTATCTCAAAATTCCCATATGCCTCTCATGTCATGCTTGCCTATATATCTTATTTTCATGAGGATGCATGCTATGTGTGCATATGTGAGTGGAAGTCAGAGGGAAACCCTGGACGTGATATGCAGGAACACCGCTCACCTCCCTTGAGACTAGTCATGAGCAGAACCACAAACCTAGATTAGACAGCAGGTGAGCCGCTGAGATCCGCCTCTTTCCATCCAGTTTTGGGATCACAGGCTCACACCATCTCAAATACCATTTCATATGCACACGGTGAATTAAATTCCTGTCCTTGTGCTTATGGGGTTGGCACTTTCCCACTGAGCCATGACCTAAGCCTATTCTTTATCTTATGTAAAACAACAAACCACAAACCAGGCCAGGGAGTAAAATTGATTAAGGCTGAGGTATCCCTAGTAACATCTGCTATTTATTAAGGAAATTGAATAGAAGTTTTGCATGCCCATCTCTGATCATCTATTTAGCAGAAATCTATGACATAGATACCATAACACTTTACAGCTAAGATTACTGACACATCAGAGATTTCCATTAGTATACAGCTAACACTTTTAGAGTTAAGATCATAAGTATTATTATAGATATCTCTGAGCTCATTAAAACCACAAAAGATTATGTAGTCATTAACAAGACCAGGACATCTTATCATTGACACAAGAAAATCTTGACTATATAGACCATTAATTCCCTGTGATCTAAACTCAGTCGTATTTGATCTGCATTTGATTTTGTTGAAAGACTCAGGTTTATATCAGTCTCTTATGTATTTTCCGTATTTATTGCGTATTTACTGAGATGTATACTTTTATTTATAAATAGTAATACCCTAAGTCCATGTATTTTACAGTGTCATCTACAAACTACAAATATAAATATATATATATATAAATATTCAGTCACATTGACTTATACCTACTTAGCCTGATAATCAATAATATTTATTGATTGTCATGATTATTTCACAATATTATTGTATTTATCCATCCAGTTTAAACACATTATGTCCACGAATGTATTCTGTGTCCTTTATCCTCACACTGTACATTCTCTCCTTTCCATTTCTGGAGAAAAGACAAAGAAGATAAACCCAATGGGAATACACCAATGGGAAGAATGCTCATATATTCAAGTTCAAAATAAAACTTTAAAAATATTTTAATTTTATATACTTACGAGACACAGAGAGAGAGATACAATGGGCAAACCAGGGCCTATAGCCACTGCAAATGAACTCCATACACATGTGCCACCTTGTGTATCAGACTTATCTGAGTACTGGGAAATTGAACATGGATCCTTAGGCTTCACAGGCAAGCACTTTAAGCACTAAACCATCTTTGCAGCCCTCAAAATAAAACTTTAAAAAAGTGATTAAGAAAACAGAACGACCATTAGTCCCTCCAGCAAAACTAGTAACAGCCACATACATAAATTTCTTTGTTTTCAGTTTTTCCTTTTTTTTTTTTTTTTTGCATTTTGCATTTTCCACACTTACATTTTCAGAGAGTATCTATTCCCTTTTCTCTCACCTTGTCATGTATGCTACTTGAAACTCTCTTGTTGTCTTCAATCAATCTTTGTTCTCTCCCTATTTCCAGAAACAGGTCTCAAAAATTCTCAGAATCTCTTTTTCTTCCCATTGCCTTCAGAATGGGTCTGATATTTTCTACGGTGCTTTCATGCTTATTTTCTTAATTGGTTTCAACTAAAATGCAATCTGCATTTGCATCCTTAATATGTAATATCCCTTGCTTATCTCTGTCACACTCCATAGTCAAGGCACCAGAAATTGCTGTTAATCTAGCTACTTCTCACCAGCCTCGCCACTACGCTCCATCGTCAAGCCAGCATTACTTCTCACCCCGCTTACTGTGATAAATTTGCCTTCTGTGTAATGTGATCAAGAAAAATGATCCTGACATCCAGAGTGAGATTATGGCATCCCTTACTTGAAGCATTCCAGTCACTTCTTAACCAAGAAGACTAAAATTCAGACCTCTTTGGGACCTACCTGATACCTTATCTCCTGAACCTCATTTCTACCCATCTTCTGCTTCGGACACTCTTGTTTCCAATCTTTACTTTGAACATATAATCAAGGTTAACTTCACAGTTCTTACATTTTTCTGACTGAACTGAACTGCTTCTCAAACCCATAGAAGTTTCACTCACTCCATCATTTTCTTCTTGTTTTTGCTCAAAACTTTATATATATATATATGTGTGTGTGTGTGTGTGTGTGTGTGTGTGTGTGTGTGTGTGTGTGTATTTCCACTGACTATACCTGATCCTGATATATATATATATGCATGTATATTTCCACTGACCATACCTGAAATAGTACCTGCACCACAAGCATTCCTCAAGTTCTTATCTTGCTTTGTCTTCATTTATTTCCATTGTGGCCACGAACTGTAGCATGGGGTGCACATGCATATGGAAGCATTTATCACTGATGGTTCTTTGTCAACTCATGAAGAATCCATGTCTTCTGCTGAAGACAAGTTTTGCTTTAATAATCAAAAATATTTGTTCATTTCAAACTCCCTATATATATTTTATTGCATGAGTATATACACAGACTAGTAATATATCATTTAAAAAATATTCTGTGGTCACATGGTGATTTACTAGAGAAGGTGTGGGAGTTGACTAGAAATATTTGGCAACTCAATGTCAGTTATACTTTATGTTATAGAGGACTTGGAATGAAACTTATGCTGAATGTACTTTGATAAAAAAGGAATAGGGGGCTGGAGAAATGACTTAGCAGTTTAGGTGTTTGCCTGTGAAATCCAAGGACCCAGGATCAGTTCCCAGTACCCATGTAAGACAGATGCATAAGGCAGTGCAAGTGTCTGGCATCTGGTATGCATAATCTCTCAGTCTCTCAAATAAATTAATAAGAATAAAATATTAAAAAATGAATAGGCATTCCAAATAAAACCAAGAAGTCATTTTGTGTTATCTACTGTGGCTTATGCAAGGAATTGCACGTAGATTTCCATTAGTAGAGTATAACATGACTGTGTTTGAAAGAGGAAAGGTGGAACAGGTTGTGAATAGCTGTGTCAATCATACTTACATATTGTCCAATGCCCTTAGAAAGTCTAATTCCAGATTATCATGAACTGTGCAGTGTCCAGTTTCTTGTTGACAACTCCTTTCACTAATCATGTTGAAGTAAGAATGATGTTATTATTTATGAATATAAACAATGCTAATATAGGTATTTAACACTCAAATGTCACTGGGCCTAAAGGAATAGTATTTTCCTATTACTCATATAAAAACTTATATATAATGAGCATAGCAATTATTCTGATGAGAGTAATTACACTTTCCATTCCTGTAATTAACAATGCATAACATTCTTGGCAATGTGCTTTCGTGATCAAGGATAATTGTATCCATCTGCTAATTTTTAATGAATTTGATGGCATGTATGCAGAAATTAACTGGCAATATAACATGTAAATTTATTAGCTGAAGTCAGTTCAACTCTATTAACTAAATGAGTTTACTATGCAAATACATTTAAAACATATTAATGATTACTATTTTCCTAGAGGTAGGCTCATTCATCTTAATTTTTCAAAGAAATATTTCTGAGTAAATATTGAATTAATCACTGATAATTATAACTTAAAAACACGTAATTTCATAATAACAAATACATCAAAATAATCAACCTAACTGGACATAAGGACATATAAATTAAAATAGTGGCAATAATATAATAGTATAATGCCTAGCTTAGGGAGTGCAATGTGTTGAGCCACAGGGATGTAAACATACCTGTTGTTAACTTGACCAAATTTCCCAGGCAAAGAAGAAATAAAATTAGAAGATATAAAGGATGTAAAATAGGATCACCAATAAAGTTGTTAAGAATATTTTAATGGGAAATTTGGATAATTTGAAGGAAACTAAAACATAAATTAAGTAACCAAATCCATCCAACTTAGAGATAAAGAAAATAGGAGGTTAAAATTGAAAAATAATAAACCTTATCAATATACCAAGGTAAAATTAGGGGCATCATTAAGATGTTGATGGATCATTTGAAATTATTTACTAAACATGTTTTATTAACATATTGTTGAGTGAAACTATTGCCCTGGGTGGATGTGAACACATGCCTAACCTAGCTGGAGGCTCAGAGGGCAGAGCAGTGGTTTCACCGAGACCAGTTCTGGGGGACTGAGGAGTGTGCTGGAGCCTGAGCAGGGGGCGGGGCGGCTTACAGGAGCAGGGGTAACTCACGGGCTGCTGCACCGGGGAGAAGCCCACCTTCGCCGGCACAGGTGATGAGTCCTGGAAGCTGTGTCTCCGGAGCTCACTGCAGGACGGGCAAGCGGGCAAGCGCAGGGCTGGGAGGAGACACTCCCTGTTAGCAGCTTTTTATCCTTTTTATCACTTTAGGGAGAGGTCTTTCAGCCTTTTCCCCAGCCTTGCTGGCTTTTTGAATGTCCTAAATCCCCCTTCTCCTCCTCCCAGGAGAGGATGCTTCAACCCAGAGAAAATTGCTACACAACACAGTTGGTAGTCTGACCCTCAACACTTTGTTCACTGCTTCTATAACCTGGGGTAGTGCTCACGTGACCATTAAACTTTCAGCCTTCTCAGGCTTGTTGACCTCTTGTTTCCCTTAAACCCTCCCTTCAGGAGGGAATCCATCAATTCAGAGGAGTTTGCCATGCAACAAATATTATAGATTAGGTAACGGCCCCTAAATAATTTAACCTTCTATTTTTTTTTTACAATTATTTATTTATTTTTATTCTTGACAACTTCCATAATCGTAAACAATATCCCATGGTAATTCTCTCCCTCCTCCCGACTATCACCTTTGAAACTCCACTCTCCATTATATCTCCTGTCCCTCCCAATTTTTTTTTAAAAATATTTTTTATTTGCATGCAGGAGAGAGAATATGTGTGGGCCAGGGCCTCCTGCCACTGCAGAAGGAGCTCCATATGCGCTAAGTCCTGCACCTGGTGTTACATGGTCACTGGGTAACTGAACTCAGGCCATCGGGTTTGGGCAGAAGCACCTTCAACCACCAAGGCATCTCTCCAACCCTTACCTCTATTTCCTGATCCTCCCCCCCCCTTTATTTTTTTTAGCTTGTTTGCTTTTTGTTTTGGGGAAAAGCCTCACTATGTAGTTTACGCTGCCCTCAAATTCTTGCTTTTTCTTCCTCAATTTCCCTACTGCTGGAATTATATGCATGCCATCCTTCTGGCTTACGTTATTCTTTCAGATCATTAATTTACTAATGCTTTAAAGCATGAACAAATCAAATTCAAATATGAGTAAAGTAAAAGTAACTCCAGTAGATGGGATTTTTTTTTTTTTTTTTTTTTTACTGAATGCTATAGTTAAATGTAATACTGAAAAAATTTTCTACGTATGTGTTTCTGTCTGAATAAAGGACTGTTTCCACTTATATATACATATAAAAGATACACATGTGTGTCAGCATTGAAAATGAAAGTATGAGGGATGCAGAGACAGCTTGGCAGTTAAGGTGCTTGCCTGGGAAGCCCAAGGACCCATGTTTGCTTCCCCAGGACCCACGTAAGCCAGATGCACAAGGGGGCGCATGTGTCTGGAGTTTGTTTGCAGTGGCTTCTTCTCTCTTGCTCTCTCTATCTGCCGCACCCTCTCTCTTTCTCTGAAATAAATAAATAAGATATTTAAGGGTGGGGGAAGGGATTAAGGGACTAGCAGTACCAATACTTGTATCCCCACGAGGTTTCAACTTAATTTAAAAAAGGAAAAATATTTTTTTAAAAAAAAGAACAGTATCATAATTGCTAATTATTTCACAGTTACCAGAGGACATTTCTTCTAGAACTGAAAGAGCTGTATAGAGGAAATTCCTTGAAGGAATTCCTTGAAATTCCTTGAATTTCTGAGATCACTTGTTGGCTTGCTAAGTTTCCCTGTTCAATCTGTATAAAATCTTCATGAAACCTTCAGTAAATTGCAGCAGCATATTCTACCTAGAGTGTGTCTGTCTGTCATTTCCTCGCCGAATCCCGAGTTCTCCTTGAGCCTTCGCCCTTGTTCTCCCTCGGTCCTGATCTCCCCGAGAGTCAGTCCGCGGCAAAAAAGAAAGATGAAGTAGGGAGCAACAGGAGACCATGGTGCAGCTGTTACCTGTGAAAGGAGGTAGGAAAAGAACTAGGCAAAAAGATTATATATAACACAATTCTAAGAAAGACTATGAAAAGTAAATAAGTACTCTCTGAGTCATTATTTCTCAGTAGAAGAGTTCTAGCCCCAAAATAATGGGCTGGCAAGAATATCTCTACTGGGTTTAGTTACAGCAAGGCACATTAGGATTGGCTCTGAACCAAAATCACTGGTGACTCCCAACAAGAAGCCACTGGAGCTATCACTCAGAATGTTCCCTGTAGTAGGTTTCATTGGAAGAGAACCAGTAGAACTCAAATAAAAGTGTATATGAGAAATTCCATGATGATCATTTGATTAAAGGAGAAATAATCAAAAGCCAGTTATCTCGGGACATCAGGCAAATTCTTATTTGATATTTCAACTTACAATACTGGTACTATATGGACACCTGCAAAGTATAACGTACCAGACTAGCTTGGGATATACTCAGAAGTTCTGATTGCTGGGGCATGGTGACAACCTTCGGGATATTTGAAGAAGCAGTAGTCATTAAGTCTCTGTTTCCAGGTCTCACTCACTCTCTCTCCTCTCTCTGCACACACACACACACACACACACACACACACACACACACACACACACTTATCTCTATTATTCCTGCCCTTGTAACCCCCCTCAAGCCTTTCTAATTTCTTGCAGAGTGGCCTACATTATGGAGGGTACTCTGAATATGAAAGTCAGAGGGAACAGAAGTGACAACGGCAGCATTTTGTTTTGGCTTTCTTACTGTTCTCTCTGGAGCTGCCGTCTACATTTGATCTTTCCCCCTTTAACATTTATCCTCTCTCATGAGCTACTGGCCTTGTGACTTTAGGATCCTGCATCAGAAATGCTTTACAGATTCTAAACCTGCACCTCTAATTGCATGGAGCTGATGTCTTGTAACAGAAATAAATGTCAAATGTCCGGGTGGTTTTGCTTCTCTAGTAGATGATGGTGGCCTATAGTAATTAAGATGGGGAAGGTGAGGTTTGCCATAATGGTCCAGTATAAAGGAAATCATATGTTGAATTGGGGGACAAAAGAAAATCAGAGATGAAGACTGGACATGTTTTCCTTTTTTGTTTGTGTGTGTGTGTGTGTGTGTGTGTGAGAGAGAGAGAGAGAGAGAGAGAGAGAAAGAGAGAGAGAGAGAAAGAGAGAGAACTGTTTACTGTATAGTGTGTGTATGCATATTTTATGTCCATTTGTTTACAGACATGTGAGCCCTGTACACATCCATGTAGCTATCAGGGGACAATACCAGATATAGTCTTTCACGCACTCTCATTGTTTCTTTAGATCAGGTCTTTCATTGGGCCTTGCTTTTTTTTTTTTTTTTCAGTCAGACTGACAGTGAGGCCCAGTGATTGCCCCTGCCCCAGCCCCCCTTAGCATTGGGCTTGCAGGTGTGCATCTAGTTGTCTATGTGAATCTTGGGGATAAAACCCAGATTGACTCTAAACTTTCTAGGCCCTCATGCTTATATGGCAAGCACTATTATCCATTAAGCCCTTTTATCAGCTCTGAAAAATTAAATAATTTCTTATTATGTCTTAAGAACTTGTCACATCTCGTGCTTTGAGTTTTTTTTTCAGTATTCAGCAGATAATTAATAATATACAATAAACTAAAGAAGTTAAATAGCATGGGAACATCAAAATGCTGGAGCCCATTGCCAGATAAAGGGTATACTTCATTGAACATCACTTACTGTGCTCTTTCATAAGTGATACCTTTTCTTAACATGGACCTGGTGGGGTGAAGAGATGGCTCAGAGGCCACATGCATTCCTGCGCACGTATAAGGGCCTGGGGCCCCAGAGCCCACGTGAGTTCCACTGGAAGCTCCAACAGAAGTAGCTGGGTGTGGACATGCACAACTGTGACCCAGATCTTGTGGGAAGCACAGACCTGACAATTGCTGGGGCTAGTGAGGAAAAAAAAAGCTTGTATGTGCATATATATATATATGTATGTGTGTGTGTATATATGTGTGTGTGTATATATATACACACAGACATATATATGTATATGTATATACATACACGCACATACACACATATATGTATGTATATACATACATATATGTAGGAAAAGCTCCAGGATCCATAAGAGACTCCTGATCCCAGTAAGAGGAGGCAGACGAGCGATGGAACGAGACATCTGACTTTCCTCTTTAGCCACAACAGATGAGAACACCTGTTGCAGTCAAGTGCACAGGATGTCAGTCACATCAGCACATACATGTGTACACATCATACACCATGCATGCATGCACACATGGAGACCCCATCACATCACACACACACACACGTACCTGTAAAGTCAAAAAACAAGCTGGTGACTCTCTGCTTAAGAGATACTTATTACGTAGATAGGATTTTCTAAAACATACTAGCAAAACTATTAAAATCTATTTCATCCTGGCAGAATTTGTGCCTTTGTGTCTGGAAGGCATTTTAAAATTCAAAGTAGACATAAAGGAAACACATCCAATTTATCTTTTACATCAAGACTTATGATTAGTTTTTCCCTATGGAGTATCTTACCTATGTTAATTGAGGAAGAGGCGAGCCATATTTCAGAGTGGTGCATAATTTTTATAATAAACATTCCTCATTCTAATGTTTAGAAATGAAAGCACAGAGAATAACGTGCTGGAGGGCATCAAGTCAGACCCCATCCATCTCAGCATGTTACTGAAAAGTCACTGGAGTGCATTTCAGCTTCTTAGATTTTGGTATATTATTCACTTAAAGCTTATGCCACATCCAAGGTCAACTGGTTTTTACAGTTCTTTAGAAATGAAAGCTTATGGGCTGGAGAGATGGCTTAGCGGTTAAACGCTTGCCTGTGAAGGCTAAGGACTCCGGTTCGAGGCTCAATTCCCCAGGACCCATGCTAGCCAGATGCACAAGGGGGCATACGCGTCTGGAGTTCGTTTGTAGTGGCTGGAAGCCCTGGAGCACCCATTCTCTATCTGCCTCTGTCTCTCTCTCTCCCTCTCTCTCTCTCTCTCTCTCTCTCTCTCTCTCTCTCTCTCTCTCTCTCTCTCTCTCTCTCTGTCACTCTCAAATAAATAAATAAAAATGAACCAAAAATATTTTTTAAAATGAAGAAATGGAAGCTTATTAAATAAACAATCACTTTATTTTGAGTGCTGTTAGCATAGGTTGATATACAGGCACAAGAAGAAGAAAGGAAAGGAATATCTTTTCTTGATGTATCTGTATGTTGTATGTCCATTGCTAGATGCCTTCCTTCCTTCCTTCCTTCCTTCCTTCCTTCCTTCCTTCCTTCCTTCCTTCCTTCCTTCCTTCCTTCCTTCCTTCCTTCTTTCCTGCCTTCCTTCCTTCCTTCCTGACTGCCTTCCTTCCTTCCTGCTTTCCTCTGTCCTTCTCTCCCTCCCTTCCTTCTCTCCTGTTTTCTTTGCTTCCTTACTTTCCTTTTTCTCTCCCTTCCTCCCTCCATCTATCCCTCCCTCTTCATTACCCCCTCTTCCTCTCTTCTTTACTCATTTCCCTTCCCCTCTTCTTTTATGTCCTTACTTCCTTTGATGCCAGCATTAGAACCTAAGACCTTACACATTCAAGTGTGCTTTTTTGTGCTCTTGGTTTTTAAGTCTGCATTTTCCTCCACATCTAGGTTCCTCCTTATCACCTTTGCCCCTTGCCATCCTAATTGATACCTTCACAATGGAATACATATGGCATCTTCCATATGTATTCCAGCTCAACTCCTTTTAGGTGACTTGACACTAAGGGTATTTTTTTTAAGTAGAATCTCACTCTATGTATGATTTCTTGTGGTAGCCTGAGAAGTACATTTTTCACAATATTACCAGTAAGTGTCCATAAAAATCATATGTGCTATCTACTGATTCTGGGAAGATTTCTCCCTGTCCAAGACTGTATTCTGGTCTTGGCCTGATCATTTTCCATGGGTCATTCTTCCTCTGCTTCATGGGTAATGCTTATCTCCATGTCCACCTATATATTACTTAATGTCTGTTTAACTCTCATTCATGAGTTTGCTATTGCTCTAATCCTTCACCTATTACTCACTAAAGTAAACTTTTCTGTTCATATTCCTTCATTGCTTTCCCCACCTACTTGCTCCTTACCTTAGTTATCTTTATGACTTCTGTGATAAAATACTGACAAAACAACATAAGGGAAGATTTGTGCTGGCTTACAATGAGGAGGATACAGTCTACTATGGTGGGAAGACAGGAGTGCAGAAATGTAAAATGGTTACTCACAATGTGTCCATGTGAAATCAGAAAGCGCAGCTGGTTCTCTCCTTTTATTCAGTGCAGACCAGACCACGGGATGGTGATACTGATGTTCATGATGAATCTTTGGTCACTCCTCAGTTAATCCTTTCTAGAAATACGTTTTTAGATGTACACAGAAGTGTGCTTCTGTGGTGACTTCAAATCCAGTGAAACTAACAATAATTTGTGGAAGTCAAGCTAATTGGCAAAAAGCTAATAATCTTTGGACAGGCTAAGACTTGGGACATGGAAAACTATATACGTTAGGTGAGGCATCTGATGTGAACTCCTGATCTGTCTTGGGCTCTGACCCCCAATTTCTTTGACTGCCTGAATCTAAATAAAAGCTTAGAATAGTATCATCAGGAAAGCACTCAAATACATATCCCTGACCTGCCATTAAATGCCTGGAGTATGCTCATTGTTTTGTTTATCCAAACATTGTTGAATGGTGTGCGCAATAATTACTTGTAAACGAGAGTAGAATTAATGGGACCAATCCACTGGCCCACACCAGTGGACGTTTGGCTTTAGTGCAATGCTGAGCCTCTGAACAAGGGATGATAATAATCATGACGTGGGGTAGCATGACAATCCCATCAATTTTGTATTTAATATGGTTGATCACAATGATATATCATCTGAAGCACATTTTCTTATCTCCTTTTTTTGTAATGATATTATTATCTTCCATGTGGTAATGGATGCAGGTTAATTGGAGAAATATAATGACCATTATTACTCAATTGAAGTCAAAGTCTGAGAACCAGAAAGCTTTCATGACAAGAAGATAATCTTTTATTTCTTCTTATAAAATGAGTTAATTTTTTTCTAAGTCAAAAACTCCATTTATAGGTTTCAGAGATTGCACAGTGGTTAAGGTGCTTTCCTATGAAGACTAAGGACCAAGTTTTGATTGCCCTGTACACACGTAAGACAGATGTACAAAGTGATGCATGCGTCTGGTGTCCATTTGTAGTGACCAGAGGCCCTAGTACCCATTTTCTCTCTCTGTATTCTCCTCTTCCTTCCTTGCTTCTCCCGCTCAATTGCTCTCTCCCTCTCTCAAATAAATAAATAAGTAAATAAATAATATGCCATTTCATATCTATGCCAATTAAGAATGTCATTTTGAAACTTGGAATAAAAACATTTGATTTTAAAATATACTATATATACACAATATATATTTTAAAATAAAACATATATATTACTTGTCAGTGTTTATCATATCCCTAAGGCATATAGTTCCATGAGAACCGACTTTATACCTTTAATGTGAAGCCATAAAAATGGAGTTAAATAGAGTTGCACACTGAAAAGTCCAATAGGAATGCCCATCACTACACACCAATGATTTTGTTCTAAGAACACATACCCAATCTTATTATATCTCAACACAGTAAGTCTGTGTAAATATGTACTAAGTGTAGTGTTTTTTAACATTTTATGTCAAATCGCATGCATTTTAAGTGTTTTAATTTTCTCACAGAAATGCAGGACGCAGACCCCCTTGACACACAGTTTCTAGGTCCGCTTTATACATACTCAGAGCAAATGAGAGCTACAGGTGGGAATTCAGAGGCATCTCTGTCACCTAGCAGACCAGACCCAGTGTTTACCCACCCTCTGCTTTAAAGGAACATGCAGGCTTGTGCCCAGAAACTTCAAGTGACCCACCTCCTTTGTATGCATTATTCATTTCTTCCTGACTCATTGTCCATCCCTGCTCCAAGGCTGGAGGGCCCACCTTCTGACTCCATCTCCCACCATCCTGGACACAAGTAAGTAATAACTCTTTTGCATGTGTTTCTCACTGGGGTTTTGTAGTACATTTATGTTTCCCATATAAAAGATAAGAGGAGGTTCCAGCTGATTTTTCCTGATAGTAATAGAGAAATAGCTTTGGGACCACAGGTGGATACAGGCTGATGGTGGGTCAGACAGGGGCCACAAGGTCACTGGAAGTAATGTTTCCTTATGAGTGATACCTTGCATTGGTTAGATAATTAGGTGCTAGTCTGCCTGAAATTTAAAATAAGTAACCCATGAAAGACACATTTTAAACTCCCACTCTGAGGCTACTTTTATTTCTCAATAGAAGAGATTTTTTCTGGCTGCCATAATACTGGAAACCCAGCTGATGAGGGAGTTTGCAAAACATGAGATTTCAACGTTAAATGTGAAAAACCTCATGAGATCTTGGGAAGCAAAAGGAATTGAAATGTAATCTTCAAATAAATAAATGATAGCTGAAATAAATATATATTCACTGTTGATAAAACAATGTTATAAGGGAGCAAATTGCATGATAACTGAACAGAAGCTTTAGGCATTGGCATTTACTTGAATTTGCTTTCTGACCAGTAGACCACATCTCATTTCAAGTCACAGTCATTCAGACAAAATATATCAGTAAGAGACATATAGAGATGTATATTTCTTAATGCTTGTCCCATATGGAATGCCTTAAACAGTGTCCTTTAATTATCAGTAATTTCCTGACATTACTCAATCTTACTTCAAACTAAGAGACACATTACTATACATACATACATATATATATATATATATATACACATATGCATATAGATGCATATGCATACATGTATGCATATGTGTGTAATATGTTTATTCTATGTATAGATATATATTCTATATGTAGATATATATATATATATATATATATATATATATATATATATATATATATATACTATATACAAATAAATATATACACATAGGCATTCTGACCTTTGAATACTTAAAGATTTGTTTCCAATACAAATCCACACAAAATTCTGCTAACTAATAGAGGAAAGTATCCATTGTGTTGGAAGCAAGAGGAAGCTGAAAACTAATTAAGCAAATGGGAATATTTCAAATAATGAAAAATCATGTTGTTCAAGGCAATACAATGGATAAAAAATAAAAAAAGTCTGCTCTTAATGTAACCTGTGCTTTTAACAGAATATAAAATATACAGCCTTCTATAAAATCAAAATTGGATTCAAATTTAATCACTGTTTACAAGAATACTTGTGCATTTCCAAGAAAGATTTTGGAGAAGCATGCAAACTAATATTAGAACATTAATGCTGTGTGGATTCTTAATCTCTCTCCTTGTCACAAGGTTAATCAAGCTTGATTTCATCACTATGTAGGGATTATGTACAGGATATATTTAATCTGAGAACTAGAACAGAGAACAGTCTTTTCACTTCATAACTTAAAATTTCTGAAAAAAAAAAAAAAAACCTCTTTTCCTGGTATTTTTTTTACAAGAACTAAGAGAATTCTAAGGTGAAAGTGTGAGGACATTCTGGAAGAA
Source organism: Jaculus jaculus (assembly GCF_020740685.1). Classification (NCBI taxonomy): domain Eukaryota; kingdom Metazoa; phylum Chordata; class Mammalia; order Rodentia; family Dipodidae; genus Jaculus; species Jaculus jaculus. The sequence goes on along the minus strand of NC_059120.1, from coordinate 47,253,258 downwards.
GACAGTAGTGAAAAACATCCGAAAGACACATGATGAAGGAAAGGAAAAGCCTGACCTTTGCTATGGTGCGGACACCCAGAAGCTGCACTTTGGTCTGTCTTCTTCAAGGCCAGTGCACGGGGCCCTGTTTAAAGTGTAACAGGTCTGAATCAATGGCACATGAAGTTCCTATTGTAAGCAAATTTTTGGTCACTAACAGACAACGTTTGAGGTCAGCCTAACCAGGTTTTCTTCCACAAGGAGTATGCATGTAAAATGTGAGAAAGTCAAAACTCAGCTCTATTTACTCATATAGAAAAAAAAAATCACAGCAAAAGCAGTTTTCTTATTTTACCTGCTTTGTTTGTAAAATGGTAGATACCATTTTACTCCTCATTACACACTTGTTGTGATTTTTTTTGTTAATCCATTATTTTAAAAAAATATTTTATTTATTTATTTGAGAGAGAGAGAGAGAGAATGGACACACTGGGGCATCCAGCTGCTGCAAACAAACTCCAGAAACATGTACTACCTTGTGCATCTGGCTTAGTTGGGTACTGGGGAATCAAGTACCTTAGCCACCAAGCCATCTCTCCAGCCCCCAAGTTCATATTTTTATTTGATATTTATTTATTTACATGTGCTTGAAATAAGATCAGGGATTCTAGAGTATCCAATCTAAGGCACTCAGGTCACATATGGCCCAGGATAGCCCATCCTATCACACCATCACACAAAATAATCATATACTTGCTCTCACCATAATTATAATTGTGGCCTAAGATAATTCTTCATTCAGTATGTCTTTGAGAAGCTAAAAGTTTGGCCTGACTGCACAGCCCTTGGAAGGTCATGCTTAGCACACATTTGAACACAGAGTAACCATGAGACCATCCCTTGATTCACTCTCTGTCAAGGTTTCCTAGTTTTCTACTTTGCTATTTCCAGACACCTGTAGGAATAAAGAGTATTGTTCAATTAATTTCTTGGGTGAGTGTTGGAAAATTTTTTGCATTGAACCTGCTTAAATTAGTAGTCATCCTAAAGCTCAGCTACAGAGGGAAGGTCTCTTGGAAAGTAATCATTCAACTAAATGCAAAATTGCAGAGGGAATTGATGAGGAACAGGTACTAAATGTACATCTACTCTTAGACTGATGTCCATAGGGGGAAGACCAGTACATTGCATCGTTTTAGGAAATAGTGATTGGCATGAATAAAAGATGTTATTTTAGGGAGTAAAGGAGTCAGGGACACAAAGGGCATTCCCTTTCTGATATGTTCAGCCATCATTTCCCAAAGTTGGTATGTATCAACTTCATTATGGTATGCGTTTTATTTATAACACAATTACTTAAATTTATACTTAACTTGGCCAATTATAATTGTGTATGTAAGGAGCATAATATTATATTTGTATCCATATATTTATTATACAAAGATATATCTAACCTGACATACATAGATATCCATTCATATTTTTTTTTCTGGTGAAAATAAAAAAAAATCTGTTGTTTTTTTTGGGGGGGGGGCGGGTTGAAGGTAGGGTTTAATTCTAGCTCAGGCTGATCTGGAATTCACTATGTAGTCTCAGGGTGGCCACAAATCAGGGTGATCCTCCTCCCTCTGCCTCCCGAGTACTGGGATTAAAGGAGTGCGCCACCACACTGGCAATAAAAATCTATTTCTTAAGCAAGTTTGAAATATGTAACATGTTAATAACTGTGATCACCACACAATACAATGATTTCTAAAATATATTCATCCATCCTAACTGCAACTGCTCTTTCCTCATCTCTCCCTTACCTCCCCAGTGTTTACTAACTTCCCATCTTCCTCATGTTTTTAAGATTTCACACATGCAAACAGAACTTTTTCCTTCTGTTCCTAGAGTGTTTCCTTAGCACATTGTCTTCTAGTTCCATGCATAGTGTCACATCCCTTCATTTTTCAGGATGCATTGTCTTCTCTTGAGTGTATCATTCCCATGTTATCTATCAACTTATGCCCTGAGGAACACTAAGGTTGCCATGACATCAGTATTAGGATAGTGCTGACATGAACATGAGATGACAGATATTTATCTGAAATACCAACTCCACTTTCTTTGGCTATTGTCTCCAGACTTGGAATTCCTAGGTAATATCTCCTTTCAGTTTTCTGAGTAACTTCCATATTATCTTTCCAAAAATCACTGTATGAATTTAAATTTATACCAGCCACTTCTACTTATCCCTCTAAAGTTAACCAACATAGGATAAATCTGGTGGGAAATAGTCGCTTCTTTACTGAACATATGCAGACTCTTGTCACCACAACACAGTATCAGTATAATATAGCAACTATTTATATGTGATGCACATTGCTTTAGATGTCCTCTGTAATCTAGAGATGACATAAAGAATACAGGGAAAATGTGAAGCTATATAAATAGGTGTCCTTGAAAGACCATCTCAGCAGACACAGTGATCTGCATGAGTTTTCTCATATCCATGTCCTTGCCAACACGCTGTCCAGACTTCATTCAGGACCCATGCTCACAGAAGAGAGGTGAAATATCAGGTTTTAGGTTGCATTTCCATGGTGACTAGGCAGGTGAGGCATTTTGTTTTTGGCCTATGTATTTAAATTATTATTATTTTTTTTCTGAGAAATGTCAGCTCAACTCCATTCCCCACTTTCTTCTTCAGAATATTTGTTTCCTTGATGAATTTTATTTTTATTTTTTGTCAGAGTTAAGGATTATGATGGGTGTTAGGCATTTTCCAAATAAACGCTTCATTTACATTCTAGTTTGTAGATTGTATTTCCCTCAATTGGTTTATCAGTTGCTTTAACTGTTGCTTGATACACAGGAGGCTGTTGTGTGACTTGTACCATTTGCCTCTTTCTCAGCGCTGTTATTGTTGGTCCCTCTGGTTTTGGAGTCACAAGCGAGAAATCTTTGCTCACAGCAGGGTCATGGAGTTTTTTCCTCATAGGTTCTCTCCTATCAGCTTCATATTCTCAGAACATATTTCAGCCTTTTATCCGTTTTGAACATGAAGTAAAAAAGAATAGTTCACTTTTGTTCCTATGAGTATGGATATCCAGTACCATTTACAAAGAGATTGCATATACCATTATGCCATTGTGAATCCCTCCCCCTCCTTTTTTTGGTACTTTTATAAAATAAAACAAATGGGGGCTGGAGAGATGGCTCAGCATGTAATGAACTTTGTCTCTAAAGCCTAAGGACCTAGGTTCAATTTCCCAGTACAAGGATAAAGCCAGATTCTCAAGATGGCACATAAATCTGGAGTTCATTTGCAATAGCTGGAGGCTCTGGCATACCGAGTGCCTTCCTCCTACCTACTTTGAATTTCTCAGTCTTTTCTTTTTTAATATTTAAGAGTGACAATTTTAAAAACATTATTATTATTATTATTTTTTATTTATTTATTTTTTTTTTTGGATATTTGGAGGTAGGGTTTCACTCCCAAGCTGACCTGGAACTCACTCTGTAGCCGCAGGCTGGTCTTTAACTCATGGTTATCCTCCTACCTCAGTCTCCCAGGTGCTGGAATTAAAGATATACACATCACCATGCTCAGTATGACAGTATTTTTTTGCATTTATTTCTGATAATGAAAACAATTTTTATTGGTTTGTGTGTCTATATTTGTGTCTGTATCATGTTATGTTGAGTATATTAGCTTTGTAATATAAATAGAAGTGAAGGAGTATACTGGCTAAAACTTTTTAATTTTTTAAAGATTTTTTTTTTACTTTATTTTTATTTATTGGGAGAGCGAAAAAAAATGAGGCAAAGAGAGGGAGATAGATATTGGGTGTTGCAGTCAGGTTCACATTGCTGGTAGAAATCACCCAACCAAGAGCAGCTTCTGGGAAAAAGAGATTTATTTTGGCTAACAGGCTCTAGGGGAAGCTACAAGATGGCAGGGGAAAATGATAGCATGAGCAGTGGGTGAACATCACCCCCTGGCCAACAGAAGGTAGACAATAGCAACAGGAGAGTGTACCCAACACTGGCAAGGGGAGACTGGCTATAACACCCATAAGCCCACCCCCGGCAATACACTGCTTCCAGGAAGTGTTAATTCCCTAATCTTCATCAGCTGGAAACCTAACATTCAGAACATATTAGTTTATGGTGGACACCTGAATCAAACCACCACAAGGGGCGTGCCAGGGCCTCCAGCCATTGCAAACAAACTCCAGATGTGTGTGCTCCCTTGTGCATCTGGTTTACATGGGTCCTGGGGAATCAAACCAAAGTCCTTCTGCTTTGCAGGCAAATGCCTTAACAGGTAAGCCATCTCTCTAGCCCAAACTTTTTAGTTTTTGCTACTGTCTGCTTGGGCAATATTTTCTGGTCCCATAGAAGTTTGGCATTAAAAATAAAGTTCTTAGACGAATGACATGAAAATAATAATAGATATTGTATTGAATTTGTAGATCATTTGGGGTAGCAAGATGTTTTAACATTAGTTCCTGTTATCCATAAGTACATATTATCTTCTCATTTATGTATGTTTTTAAAATTTTGTCAATATATCTTTATATTGCACAGAATTATAAATGTTTTGCTTACTTTTCTTTTCTACAAGTACATCTTAAACTTTTTTATTTCAATGGTAATTTATGTGGATTGTCTTCTTAGTTTTCTTATTAAATGATGTATTGGTGATTTTGAGAAATATGGCATATTCCTTCATATTTATTGCATAAGTGCAACTTTATTAATTTCATTTTAGTTCTAACAGGGATTCTTTCTTTGGTTTAACTTTTAGGGTTATAAATATGTATGATCATATTGACATTAAATAGAAACTCACTTTTCTATTTCCATATGGAATAAAATTTATTTTTCCTGATCAGTTGCTTTGACTGGAACTTCTAATGCAATATTTAACAGCCATGATAGGAGTGGATATCCTTCTTATCCATTATCACTCTCTTAAGTATAATTGTGTATGTGGCTCTGCTACGTATGGCTTTGATTGTGATCTAGTTTATACCTACTATCATTATTCAATTAATTCTTTTAAAAATATTTATTTACTTATGAGGAGAAATAGAAATAGAGAGAGAGAGAGAGAAAAAAAAAAGTCAGAGAGAAAATGGACACACCAGGGCCTCTAGCTGTTGCAAATGAATTCCAGATGCATATGCCTCTTTGTGCATCTGACTTTAAGTGAGTGCTGGGGAATTGAACCTAGCTTGTTAGATCATGCAGTCAAGTGTTTTAAGTGCTGAGTCATCTCTCCAGTCCTGGTTGATTATTGTTTACAATCACGGATAGATGCCATATATTGTTAAAACTTTTCGACATTCAAATAAGATCCTACAGTTCTCATTTTTTTTTAATTTATTTATTTGAGAGCGACAGACACAGAGAGAAAGACAGATGGAGGGGGAGAGAGAGAATGGGCGCGCCAGGGCTTCCAGCCTCTGCAAACGAACTCCAGACGCGTGCACCCCCTTGTGCATCTGGCTAACGTGGGACCTGGAGAACCGAGCCTCGAACCGGAGTCCTTAGGCTTCACAGGCAAGCGCTTAACCGCTAAGCCATCTCTCCAGCCCCAGTTCTCATTTTAATATTGTTGATTTGACTTATCACATTCATTGATTTATATATATGGCAAATCATCCTTATATTCCTAAGATGAATCACACTTGAAAATACTGAATGATCTTATTATAAAGTACAGATAAATTTTGTTTACTAGTATATATTAAATTAAGGATGTTATCATATCTGATCACCAGTAGTATTTGCCTCTATTTCCTTCTGAAATTTTCTTTTCTTGGCTTTGGTAAAAGAGCTAAAATGGGTCTGGATATATTGCTTCCTTTAAGGTTTCCTGAAGAGTCTAGAAAGGATGCATATTAACTATTCATTAAATATTTTTAGCATCAGCACGACTGCCAGATACTTGACTTTACTCTGTTGAGATTCTTTATTACTAATTCAGTATCCTTACACATTACTTCTTTATTAAGAGTCTATGATTCTTTCTCATTCCACATTAGAAGGTTGACTGTTTTAAGGAACCAATCCATTTCTTTTAGATTATTCAATTTATGTACATTTATAAACAAGTGTTTTATAATCATTTCTTGTTTTCTTGAATCTCATTCATCTAGATAATGTTTTCTAAACTATGTTTAATTTCATTGATCCTTTTGATGATTTCTTTAGTAACTTTTCCCCAATCTTTTTTTATTTATTTAACTTGTTTGTTTATTTAAGACAGCAAGAGAGACAGAAGGAGAAAGAGGGAGAGATCAAGAGAGAGAGAGGGAGAGAAAGGAATGAGAGAGAAACCAAGAGAGTGGTTATGGGCATGCCAGGGCTTCCTGTCACTGCACATGAAGTCCTCCAGGTGGATGCACCACTTAGTGGATATGGGTTTTGGTGGGTAATGGGGAACTAATCACAGGTCCTTAGGCTTTACAGGCACACACCTTAATTTATGAGCTGTCTTTCAAGCCCTCCTCTCCCAATCTTGCTTAGCCCCTGCTTTCTGCTGAGTTTGGTTGTCATTCTTCTTCTTTTCCTTGTGGTGTCATATAAAATGGCTTAGGTCAGATCTTTTGTAAATTATCTGTGGGTGTATGATGTAGGTATGTGCTTGTGTGAGAGAGAGAGAGATTGCAGGTGCATGAGTCCCACAGCACGCTTTTGTTGGAATCTCACAAAAAACTTGTTTTCAGTACAACAGTATGTTCTAATCCCCTTGTGCAACCCTAGTGATTTCTGGTTTTAGTTCATCAGATTGCAATCCCATACAAGACATCTCCAATTTCACACGATAATCTCCCTCATTAAGAAAAAGAGAAAGGGATTAGGAAATGATATTTTAGCAACCTTTTGAAATTTAACTTGCGAGCCTTTGTGGTAGTTTGAATGGACATCCCCCAATACATACAGGAGCTTATTAAAGTTTATAATTTAGATCTCCAGATGTCTGACTGAAGGAAGTGTCAGTGGGCAGATCCTAGAATCAATAAGCTCAGCCAACTTTCAGTTGGAAACAGCTGCTTTGTATGCAGCCTTATGGGAGACAGAAGTCATCAGTGGTGAAAACAGTGGACACTGGAAGCCTCAAGTTTGGCCAGACAGACCAAATGACTGAATGAGTGCAATAGTGGCATGTGTACTCTGGGATAAACCAACTACTCCCTAATTGGACTGAAGGCCCACTCTGTGAGAGGGAACACATGCCTGGGACTGAAAACCTAATCAAAAGCCTATGGCTGGGGTAGTCACGAGCCTTAGGGGAATAAAGCCTGCTCTTGTTGGATAAATGCATACATTACTCTTACCAAATTACCCTGAAAGCACTACACTTAATGATCCTACTCATATATTAATACTACTTTCACTTCTGGTTAGAGAAACTTCTCTTTTCAGATAGCAATGATCACTGAAATGACCTAAAAGGCAATGCTTTACTGCTGAGAAGAAGTGATGAAGGAGTGCCCAGCATTGAAACATTTCACACCCTCCAAGGCTCAGGGCCCATTGAAGAAGAGATGGCAGAAAGAATGTAAGACCCAAAGGAAGAATACCACTCCTTATATGCAACTGTCCAGACAGAATTTGGCCTCTATTATCCAAGACCTTGCCATGCCTAGCAATACCTACACAAGACCCTCATAGTAGGAGAAAATATGATGACATCAAATTAAAAGACAGACTAATAGAGAAGGAGGGAATATGACAGAGAGCAGAGTTATGAAGGAGAAAACTGGGGAAGAGGAGGGAAATACTATGTTTTTTTTTTCTTCTGCAAGTATAGAAGTTCAATATATATATATTTAAAAAATTAAAAAAAATAATAAATTATCTTACCAAATTTGTTAGCTGCAATCTTTGTCCAATTTGCTGTTCTGAGACACAAGAACCTGGAACATTGTCATAAGTGCCTTCTGAATCCTCATAGCCACTAATATCAAACTAAAAAAAAAAATGTGAATGTTACCATGGTAAAATGTGCATTTGAACTGAGTATTACATAATATTTCTATGCAGGTTGATTCATTAAATTGAGGTGCATTGGATGGAGAACAGCAAATAGAAATTGGCTCTGAAATTTAGGATAACTGGTCCTGAAAGTGAAGATATACCTCTTTGCTAAAAATCTGAAATTTCTTTGAGCCTGTAGGGGGGAAATTGCCTTTTCCTTTCCTCTTTTTTCCTAATAGCTCTCAAAGCCTCCACCTTGGTTGAGTTCAGAAATGTCAGAAGAAGAGTGTGCTCTTTCCTTATGTCTTCCCCTACCCCTAAAGGAGTGCCCTTTCACTATAAACCAGGCAGGTGTGAAAGATATAACTGAGATTTCAATGAACTTGGTCTCCTGGCATGGGATCTGGACTTACTAACTCCCATACCCCATAATTTAAAGTCTCATTCCTATAAGAAAACTCAATCAGCATCACCACGGGGACCCCTCTGGCTATGTAGGGATTATTAGTTCTGTTCGCCTATTAAATGTATGGTAAAATCTTACTAAACCTTACTTCCATTGATCCTTAGATTTTATTTGCTGAATTCATGAGGCAAGAACCTGGAGCCCACCGAGTTCATAGTTTTGTGTGGTGGTGAGCACAAGGTACCCTTGCACTTCAGTTAAAAGGAAAACCAAGTGCTGAGAATGGCTAAACCCATCTCAAGAACACAAGAAATTCTCGTATCCTTTCTGGTACATTGACAGTGAAGTATAAAAGTACCAATGTTCTATTTTTCCTGTTTTAACTTCTGCTTGCCTATCCTCTGCCTTCCTGCCTTCTTCGGCTCCCAGAAGGAAGATCTGTTCCATTTCCTGGTTCTCCCTTCTCTTCTTGGCAGCTCCCTCCTGCTTAGGAATTGGCCACATTTGAAACAAGGGAGATGGTAGATTTCTCTTGAAAGACCTGATTCAACACCTTCAGTTTTCCAGATGTGCATGTGCTCTGTGAGCACTGACTAAGGTCAGGCCATAGAAGCCAAGGAAACTAATATTTTGAGATAACCAGACCTATGAGGACCAGGCAGACAGACAGTAGCCCCAAACTGAAGTCTAGGAAGAGGTATAGACCCCACCTAGCCCCACTGCTGCTAGGCAATATCAGTGTACTCTTTTGGAAGAACGATGACTGAGGCTTCTCAGGATCCAAATGACTACACTCTGCCTGTTGTCTTTTTTATGCCTTTTGTTTGGCTTAGCAGCTTTCCTAATCCAGACAGCCTAAGAGATAACCCTCTTTAAATGGGGAACTCATAATGATTGCAACCATATTTGCACCCCATTGTACACTGAGAAATATGATATTGTCTGGCAGACTCTGAATTTGCAGCATAGGGAGAAAGGGATGATTTTAAGACAATTTTAAAGGGTCAAACCCACATGGGTACCACAACCCTTCCAGCCCTATGTAGGTATTATAAATTATCTGGTTTCTATGGCATGAGAGGCTCAATATTTTCTCACAGGTTTTATTTTGCTAACTTACTTTCTTGTGTCAAATCCTGTACAGGCAGGCCAACATCATCTAGGAAAAATTCAAGAAGAGGTTGTCTAGGTCACAGAGTATTATGACGTATGTGGAGGGCTAGGGAGACAGAAAAATGTCCTACCAAAATTCAGAAGGAAGTCAACTCCTTGCTCGCTGGCCCTGAGAGTACCGCAGAGTTCTATGTAAGCTGTGTGGGATGGTGACCATTAGCAGTGTGAACAAGGAGAGAAACATGCAAACTACAAAAGCAACCAACTAGGCAAGATGTACACACCTGTGAAATAGTTGTCCATAGTCTATGCAGGTAATTGACTGCTCTCTGATTGGATATGAGGCTTCTCAGTGGGAAAGAGCTCATACCTGGCCAGGTGAACTGAGTCAGAATCCTATGGATGGGAAGTTCAGACTCAGGAGAGAAGCCCCTACTGTTCTCTGGCTAGATAAAGTAGAAATACCCATGAAAATCTCTTAATTATGCTTATCTCCTTTAATCTAAGTTGCTCTCACTCTTGGTTGGAGAACCATATGGTTGTGAACACCAGGAAAAACAAAGATCCATCATTATGACAAGAAAAGATAGCTGATTGCTGAGCATGAGGTTATTCATTCCTACCACATCTGCCAGGGCTCAGGAGCCATCACAGAAGAAGTAGAGATTTAAACCTGAGTGAGGCTCTCACTCCTAGCCTGACTACCTGCACCAGGGACATGGTGATAAACATGGAAGACACTCAGAATTCATCAAAGGAGATATCCAGAGGATGTAGAGAGCTTAATGCAAAAGGAGATTTATAGCAAAGTCTTCAAGGCTCAGGGGATATAGTGAATGAGGAGACTGGAAATTGTTAAGAGCCACAGGGTGGGATAAAACATGCTAAGCTTCCCCTCTCCAGAGTCTGAAATATGCCTTCGTGATCACACAGTGAATACCAGTAATCACAGTGAGGAGGATTTTCAGTGGACAGGGGTGGTGGAGATGGTCTATCCTGTGGAAATTGATTAATGTTATGCATCAAATGAATAATATTTAACACAAGAACCACACGATCATTTCAATTTATGCAGAGAAGGTCTTTGACAAAATGTAATACCACTTAATGCTCAAAACACTAGAGAGACTAGGCATTGAAGGTTTATATCTCAACATAGTAAAGGCTATATACAAAGCAGTTGAATCCAAAAGCACACTTAATGCAGAAGGATTCAAGGAGTATCCATTAAGATCAGGAACAATACAGGAATTCCCTCTCTCACCATTGCTCTTCAACAAAGTATTAAAGTCCTAGCCCAATCAATAAGACAGGAAAATATATCAATGGGATACAAATTGGAAAGGAAGAAGTCAAACTAGACCCATTTGCAAATTACATAATCCTATAAAAGTGACCCAAAAGATTCTACCACAAAATTTTATTGTTTTATTTGTTTAGTACAGAGGGAAAGAGAAAGAATGGACATGCCTGGGCCTTTAGCCACTGCAAAAAATCTCCAGATACATGTGCCACAATGGGCATCTGGATAACATGGGATATGGAGAATCAGACCTGGGTCCTTAGGCTTAACTGATAAACTATCTCTCCAGCCCCTATCGTAAAATTTTTGAAGGTGATCAGTTCCTTCAGCAAAGTGGCAAACTGCCTTCCTATATGCAAATCACAAATATCCCAAAAAACATAGAGAAGCTTCCCATTTTCAATAAACACATATTCACACAAACACACAGACACACCCACACACACATTCCTTGGAATAACACTAATAAAGAAATTGAAAACATGAAAACACTCAAGATATATATATATATATCTCAAGCCATAGTAACAAAAGCAGCATGGTGGGCTGGAGAGATGGCTTAGTGGTTAAGCACTTGCCTGTGAAGCCTAAGGACCCCGGTTTGAGGCTCGGATCCCCAGGTCCCACGTTAGCCAGATGCACAAGGGGGCGCATGCATCTGGAGTTCGTTTGCAGAGGCTGGAAGCCCTGGCGTGCCCATTCTCTCTCTCTCCCTCTATCTGTCTTTCTCTCTGTGTCTGTCGCTCTCAAATAAATAAATAAATAATTTTTAAAAAAATTAAAAATAAGCAGCATTGTTCTGGCATAAAAAACAAAATGTAGACTAATGGGACAGAGTTGAAGATCCCGAACTTAGGTTAAGTAACTAAAGCCACTTGATCTTTGACAAGTGAGCCAGTAACATACACTGGAGAAGACATCAACAAATGCTGTTAGATAAATTGGATAACCACATGTAAAAAAAGTAAAACTAGACCCAGTCCTCTCACCATGCACAAAAATCAAATCTCAATGGATTGAGGATCTCAGTATGAGGCCTAAAATGCTCAAACTATTAGATGAAAAATTAGGGAGAAGTCCCCATGAGTGGGTATGGAAAGACTTCCTTAACAATACTCCATTAGTCCAAGAAATTATCCGATCACTCAACTACTGGTATCTTATGAAACTAAAAATCTTTTATATAGACAAACATACCATAAATTGAGCAACAGGCTTCTTACAGAATGGGAGAATATCTTCACCAGCTACACCACTGGCAAAGGCCTAATATATAGAATCTACAAAGCACTCAAAGAAACTAAGCCAAAAAGAAATAAATAATAATAATAATAATAATAATAATAATAATAATAATAAATGGGGCAACTAACTAAATAAGGAATTCTCAAAGGAAGAAATGCAAATTCCTAATACTAACCTAAGAAAATTTTCAACATCATTAACCAACAGGGACACCTGAATCAAACCATCACAGGAGAGATATTTTAAAAAATCCAAAATTAATTCATACCATAAAAAACTTCCTCTTGGATATCTGATTAGAAGACATAATCTTCAATGGGAGCATGGAGATATTTCCCGATGAGAAAGGTTATGAAGAGGATGGGATGAAGCCTAACCCTAAAACATATGGCCTGGCTTATAACTCCCAGTACCAGAAATTGGTTACAACCCACATTGAGCTGTTGGTTAAAGAGATCTATAAGGTCGTCAAAACAAAACAGGCTTCTGTCACAGCACATGATTACCCTTCTGAGGAAAAAGGTAAAATCCTATTGCTGAAGACACAACTTGCTGCAGATGCAGAATACTGAATAATCTGGCTGATTCCAGAAGGAAGCCAATTCCCTATGGTTAGTACATATAGTGTTGAAAGCTCTACATGAGCTGCTGGGGGAAATGGCCAACAATGTTGTGACCAAGCAGGGTAAACTTATATAAAAGACATCAGCATGACACAATGCACTCACCTCTGTAATAGTGGCACACAGCCTATGTGAATCAACAATGGCTTTCTGATTGGCTAATAGATCCTCTCACTGGAAAGGAAACCATAGCTAGAACTAGGAATCAAATCAGAATCCTATGGAGACCAAAATTCTGAACTCCAGTGAGAAGCTCCCACTAGTCTTTGGCCAAATGTGAAGCTATTCTCATCAACATATCTCTAAATTTTACATATATATATATATCTCCACCTTAACCTATACATATCTCACTCTTCATTGGAGAATCTGTTTACTCTTTTTTTTTTCTTCAGAAAGCAGCAAGAACCAAGGACAACTAAAATCTATCAAGACAAGAATAGACAGCTGATTCCCTGACTGGAGACTGACCACTCCTTGTACAGCAGCGAGAGCCCAATTGAAACCGTACAGAATTTGGAAAGATGAGCAAATGTACTGCTTCCCAGGCAAGCCTGACATCCTGACACTTAAGTTCCTCCAAACATACCACAAGAAGAAATTCAGAAGCTGCTGAGAGCTCAATATAAAAGCAGACTTGAAGCCCACCCATGAAGGCTCAGGGAATTTTGTGGAAGAGGGTACAGAAAAAATATAGGAGCCACTGAGTGGGAATGAATATCCAGAGGCATTGCCTCCAAACAACATGGACAATGACTGATTGCTGCTGTCATAGCTCCTTTCCCACAACTCCATGATGAGTACCCAGCAATCCTATTAAGCAGTGCTCTTAGTGGAGTGGGCATAAGGAGAAGGGAAATGGTGGTACCAACACATGATGTGTCCATACAAAGTTTCTAATTAATTTTTAAAAACCCTTCCATTTCCTTGTGGCTGTTAAGGAACCAAAGGAAAGCCTAAAGATCCTAAGTTATTTAAACTTATTGAATGAAATAAATTATTTGTAACAAATAAGTTTAGTTAATTCCATTGTGAATCTTTTAGGTCTGGGATCAATGTCCTTCATGCTACTCACAGGAATGAGATTATTGACAAATGGGTGCAACCCAGGAATCCAAGACTTCACACCACACTTGTTATATGAGTGTTCACCATACATATTTTTAGAATTAAGGCCTCAGGACTGAGGGCGTGGCTTAGCAGTAACGGCGTTTGCCTGCAAAGCCAAAGGATCCAGGTTTGATTCCTCTGGACACACGTGAGCGAGATGCACAAGTGGGTGCATGCATCTGGAGTTCTTTTGCAGTGGCTGGAGGCACTGGTGTACCCCTTCTCTCTCCCTCTTTATCTCCCCCTTTCTCTGTCAAATAAATAAAAATAAAATAAAATATGGAAAAAGAATTAAGGCTACAGCACTTTTCAGTGAAATAAATGAGAGTAAGTCACTTGGTGACAAGGTGGGTGAAAAATTTCATGAAACAGATTCAATGAAAGATTTGACAAATGGATTTGTAGCTATAAATTTCATACTGAGTAATGTAGGCCTTAGTGTGACCTCCCCAAATTATGTTTTAGATATATGAGCATAACTTTTAAAAATGAGTAAGTGCATGTACTTTAAAGTCAGTTTTAGTGAGAGTAAACCATTTAATATTGGTTGAAATAAGTACAAAACAGGAAATGCCTGGACTTAGACATATGCAAAAGTCTCACTACTAAAGCTACCGAGATTTCATCTTTTGACTTGCAATTATAGTAAAAGCATCTGGATATGCTTATAATTCTCTCTTTCAGTGCAGTTTATTTGTATTAGATGAACCCCAAGATCTTTGTTCTCTTGCTTTAAAAAAGGTCTTGGCCACTAGATAAAAATCTATTAACAGAAATTCCACTTGTATAAGATACCATGTTGCCACTTCATGATTGGTAGACTGCAATAAATCCAAAAACCTCTGTGCAGTAATTACATTTCAGAGAATTTTCAGGTTGGATAAAGTAACTTCTTATCATTTCTGGATTTTGAACAAAGGACAAAAAGTTAATTGACTAAAATGATAGCATTTACCTTTGGAATGCAAGCACATTAACCTGTGAAGTCATTGTCTTTCATTGAAAGTAAATGGTTTTACTCCCACATTTTTACCGTGGAATTGCTTGTGGGAAAGAATATCATTAAAACCATAGTTGTTACTTTGGTTTCATCATTCCATCTTAAGGCATCCACACAAAGAAAATAGGGGTATAAATCCATGCATTCTTCCTAGTGTTCCTTAAACTGTGGAAGACAGAAATAGGAAACACTGTAGGATGAGCAGCTGTGAGGCATGGAGTAACAGATTACAAGTTGATAAGACCTCAATGTATTAAATACTATAAAAATAGAAGAATTTTAGACTACATGCTTAAGGATATTTCTTTGCATGTGAGTAGTTTTATTTAAATATCTATTCTAAACCTTCTTAAAGTATAATGGTAAGAGAAGGGATTGCTCCATTATATTCTCATATAAGTTTATTTTTAAAAGGATATTTGCTCTACTGTGTTTTATCAAATCAGTAGTACCCACTTTTGAAGACTATATGAGGCATAGGATTTGATCACAACTTTAGTTATCTGAAAATCGTAGTTAAATTAAAATTATGTTAGAATGGATATTTGTCAAAGAGTTTTGTCATTCTACCATTTTCCTCAGTATCATGTTGTATGATCTCAAGTATGTCACTTAACATGCATGAATCTCAGTCACAACTGTGAGAATCTCATGTTCTACTTTATATGATTACTAGGCTAAAAACTGTGATGAATATATGTAACAGTTTAGGAATTATTACATACTGAACTTTTCTGTTAAATATTTTTATAACCAAATTTACCCAAAAAAAAAAGTCATAAACTCAAAGAAAGAATCTAGGCCATCAAAAAATCATTGGGATAGTATTATGCATACAATGACAGGTAAGAGTTTATACACTATAAAATATCATCTGTCACAGCCATAGGCAGACTTATTTAAATACAGCCAAAAGAGTTATCAAAACTATGGGTGTTAGAGCAGGATCCTATTTCCCATCACCCATGTAAGCCACAGGCACAAAGTGGCATATGCATCTGGAGGGTGTTAGCAGTGGCAAGAGGCCCTGGTGCTCTCTCTTTCTCTATCTCCTTGAAAGTAAATTTTAAAAATATTTAAAATAATTTTAAAAACTATGGTTGTCAAATAATTTTGTCATCCATTCACATTCTACTATGGTATATCTTTTGTTTTCTGTGGTAGTTTATATGTAAATGTATGCCTCCCATACCCTGAGATGCTGAGGTATTTTTAATTACTGTTAAGCTTCCTGCTTTAATTCCTAGCAGCATGCTGGAGAAGGTGTCATTGGTGGTGGGTCTTGAGTCCAGCCCAAGGGTATGCGCAGAGAAGTTAGAGCTCTGGCAGTTTGTGTTTGCTTGTGCGGCTGAGTGTTTGGTGGTCTCTCTCTCTGCTTGTATCTCTGAAAAAGAGCCAGCTGCTCCTCTCATTGACGGGACTTTGCATGGATCTATAAATGTAAAGTCAATCCATTCCCCCATAAAGTTGTGTTTGATCTAATGTTCATCCCAACAATGAAGAGCTGACTAAAACAGAATTTGGTACCAGACATTTGGAGTATTGGTAAGCAGACCAAAAATGAACCCAACATGGCTCAGGGAAATCTTGCGGAAGAGGGGGCGAAAGAATGTCAGAGTTACATGTTGGGTCATGATTTGCAGAGACATTTATCATACTAATAACTGGGGGCTAACTCCACAATGCACGACCCATTTTCATTAACAAGGAGGGTCTAATGGGAGGGGGTAGATCACAGATGAGCCTAAATAATGTTACCAAACTGCCTGTATTCACTGAAATGAAAACTAATAAATTAAATTAAAAAAAAAAAGTGAATCTGACCATGTGGATCTTGGGCTATTTAAACTCCAGAATGTTGCAGTATTTTGTTCTAGGGACTAAAGAAGCCTCACAGTGAAGTAAGCCATATTTCATGGGCTATCCTGATGACAATTTGAAAATGTTAAATGCAGGATGAATTTTGTCCACTCATGAAATTTCAAAGGCAGAAGTAAAGGCAGCAGAGAACTTTGTTGGAGCTAGGCTACTTGCCTAAATGTTGGCTGCAGTTTTCTGCTCCAGCCCTAAGAGTTTAATTGAGGTTGAATTTAAAGTTAATGGACTGGTGTGCTTGGTGGAAGGTACAGACATGAAAGATGTACAAGATAAAGCTTTTAAAGTTCAAGGAAGCTTAATGTTACAGCTCGGGAACTGGTTTTAGTTTGCTAAAACTGCCATTATTAAAAGGGTTACTAAAATCAAGTGTGTCCCAACCGCCCAGAAAAGGGCTTAAATGGTATAACTGCAAACTTTTTTGAAAGGCGATGACTAAAAGGAAGAATTCTGAAATCTCAAGGTTATGATTATTTTCTCCCTTTATTAACAAAATGGCTATGTCACTGCACACCTGGTACTGGTTTGGGGAGGATGAAAAAGTGGAACATGAAGTGCACATGGTTCCAGGAGCCACTTCTGAGGTGTGGCACGTGACGGGAAGTGCAACTCTCTGGAGACAGGCCAATGAGGCTACTGCATTGTGGACAGAGGCTTGTAGGGGAGACTTGAAGATAATTTAAATATACCAGGACTGTGCAAAGAATATCATGGAGTACTGTTGCATTGGGATGAAAGATTTCCCCTGGCTATTCAGCCTATCTAGAAAGATGGAAATTGAAACTCCAGAGACTACCGTTATTGGCTGTGGGTGTCAGATTTGAACTGCAGATATTTGATGTATACCTAATGGCTATTGATTTTGTATTGGTCCAGTCTCTCCTTGTTATGTCTTATAAGCTATGGGAATGTTAATGTTGTGGCATGATGTGTTGGAAATATGTAATTTGTTTTGAATTGAAAGGACTCACAGTTAAGACACCTTGTTTAATCTCAGATGAGACATTGGATTTTTCCCATCTTAAAGTTGGCAACACTTATGTGTGCCTTTGTATCTGGAGTGACTACTGTTTGTAGCATGAGGGCCAGGAATGGGATGTGGTGGCTTGAATGTGAATCTATGTTCTCCACAGCCTCAAATAGTTTAAATTAAGGTTATGCTTCTTCCTTAAATCTCCATTAGGCTCCAGCCAGCTGGGGGAGGTGCGTTTGGAGGCGGTTCTGAATTCCCGAGCAAAGGCATGGAGAGAGCAATTTGATGTTTGATGACTTTGGTGTGTGCTTGCTGCAGTTGCTTTTCTCCACTTGGATTTATGGAACTAAACAGCTTCTTCCACCAGTGATGTAATTCTCCCTGGATTTGTAAACTAAAATGTACCTCTACTTTCCCTAAACTGTATATAGTTGGATGTTCTTCTAAGCAACTTGGAGCTGACTCCAATGGTGCTCATATCCATAGCACATTAGCAAATATGCATGCTAAAAAAAAAGTAGCAATCTTACATAATATAACTTGCAAAAATAGTTCATGTAGGTCCACTAAGCTGTGTTGATATACCTTTTAAACAACACTGACCAATGGGAAACAGAGGATATCATACCTAGATCACATTCAGCTCTCTAAACTTGATGTGCAACTACAGGAAAATACCTTCATGGAGAGATGCATATCTTTTGCTAGCATATTAAAGTGTATCATATTTTCTAGTGCCCACTGGGTCCAAGGCAACCTTCTCTCCCCAGGCCATCCAGTTCTCAAAGACTGAGCTAAGTCCCTCTATAATCTGAATTGATGATTTCCACAAAGAAATGTCACTGTCTGTAATTAAGGATGCTATTGTTAACGTGTGACTATGTAAGCATAATTGTGTCAGTTGCATCTTAGTATTTCTGACGCTCAGTATAATTATTTACATTTTTGGTTATTTCTGAATTTGTCCCACATGGTAAAATTAGATCATGTGGTTTTTGATGTGAAAGTTTTCCAAACTTGCGTGAGATTATGGAGCGTAATGATAACAAGATAATTAATTGCTCTACTATGGTTATGTGAGTAATGGAACCTATATCAACATCAATAATCCCAACTTAGTAGGGTCCTCAGAGGAATAGTGAGTGGGCAGTAGTTATATAAGAATTTAACCTTTTAAACAATTAATTTATAAAACACAAACTTGTATGTCACTCAAAATATCATTCTCAAAATTAATTGTTTTCTAATAGGATTTGTCAATATGGATTCTAGAATCATTGTGGTATTTTGCCATTTGTATAGATAGCAAAATATGAAAGACAAAGGTATAAGAAATTAGATGGAGTCAATGCCTCTGACTAAGCAAAACAAGAGATCCTAAACTTAGGGAACAATCATTACACTTCACTGAAAATTTGATACAGCACCTTGAAATGGAAATTTTATTATCTTTTTATAAATGAAGCAACTGGGTATCAGAGAAGTCAAATAACTTAGATAAACTCACTTATTTTTCAGATGCCAGAATTGTACATCCAGTGTTCCTGTAGAAGATTAATTTCTCTGTGATGTTTTAGTTACACTAACTGTCCCTTCACAATGATGGAGTATTTTGTTTACCTGTGAATTCCAACTAATTATCTCATAGCTTTTTTCACATAATGAAAAATGACTAATTGAGGGATTATATTTTTCTCACTCAGGTACATGTTTTTGTTTTTGTTTTTTCCATTTAACACAATGTTTTGACTTCACTTTTGCATTGTCCAGCCATTGAACTCCAGTGCATGGAGAAATTATCAAACCATTGGGGTGCAGGACAAGGGGGATTTCTATGAGGAAGTACATTCGAAGATACAGAATTCTTTAAACAAAATAATAATTTTCTCCCAGTTAATGCATGCATGCTCACTGTTCTCTTTATATATCATATAAATAAATACTATATATACATACATATATATATATATATATATATATATATATATATATATATATATAAACTATACACACACACACACACATATATGTGCGTGTGTGTGTGTGTGTGTGTATGCATGCCCATTCTCTCTCTATCTGCCTCTTTATCTCTCATTCAAAAAATTATTTTTTTCAAAAAAGAAACAAACAAACAACACAATACTTATGTGATTATAGGTTTAATATGCAAGGTCCAAACCACATCGTAAAATGCACAAAGTAAAAATATTTGTTTGTAATACTGAAGTGTACCTTTTCTGCTAAAAGATGATAATTTGAAAAAAAATGAATGCAGTAATTGGCTATTGAAGAAATTACACATCTATAGATCTCACAAGACAATCCTATAAATCTTTTATAATGACCACACCAAACCACATACAAAGTCTCAATTAAGGGAGATCACGGTGTCAGCATATTTCAAATAATTTCAAGAATAAATTCATTGTAAAAATGATAATTATGGAGCTGGATAGATGACTTAGCGGTCAATACACTTGTCTGTGAAGCCTAAGTACCCAGGTTCAATTCCCTAATACCCACATAAGCCAAATGTACAATGTAGCCATGTGTCTGAAGTTTATTGGCAGTGTCTAGGAGCCCCGGTGTGCCTATTCTCTCTTTCTGCTTCTTTCTCTCGAATAAATAAGTAAAAGTTTAAATGCTATCTTAAAATGGTAACTATATAGCACACATTTTAACAAAAAAATGTTGAAATTCTCTCCATTTACTCATTGTCTCCTACTCTTACTGTCTTGTATGGACAAGGCGCTCATGCCGGAGTCCCACTTTGATGGGGAGTAGGAGGACTGCAGTCTCTGAAAGTGATTTTGTTACAAGGGTAGAACTGTCATAAGTGAGAATACAAACTTGACGACAGGAATCTTAGAGAACAGTCTTTATTCTATTGCACACAAAGACACAGGCAGAAGTGAACCATCACATAGCTCTTTCCTGAACACACTCCTTTGACTTATTCATGGACTGTCTATGGACTGTCTAGAATGTGAGTATAAGAAACATTATTTTTCTGTTGTTTATAAACCTCTCAGTGTGATGCTTCTTTGGTACAACAGTCCTAACAGACTGTGATAGTCTATGGATCTGGGTTCAACAAGAATGCCTAGGAAAGAAGGAAGGATGAGCTCTAGTTGTCATGGATGATGACCGTAGTCACTTCAAAGTGGGTCCCGGTGATTCTTGCCGTCTGCTCTTCAAGCGCTCATGTAAACCACCCACTTGTGGAGTAGACTCACTGAATGGCTTTTAAAAATATGACAGGCCCAACTGACATATATGAAATGCATTCATACAAATCTGTCCATCTACCTTCCTCATGCTGTTCAGAACTCCTTGCTGATTTCCATCTGAGGAAGTTAACTTCTCCACTGAGAGCTATCCTACTGAGAAAGCCCACTGACAGAGATGAAGGGCGACCTCTGGCCAACACCCAAGTGAGGATCTATGCAAACCTTTAAGATCAACATAGGAGTCATTTGTGCTTCAAGATGAGACAAGAGCCCAACCAAAATCTTAACAGTGTCCTCTGAGAAACCCAAAGACAGTGTACTCAGCTAAGCCATGTATGGATTCCTGACCCATAGATGTGGAGGCATAATTTAACCCTTTCAATTTTGAGTAAATTTGTTATATCATAATATATTTGGGGTTCACCATTAGTTCCATTAACCATCTGTTACTATCTCAGGTGGAAGCTAAGACAAAGACGAAAATAGGAACAAAAAGAAAATGTCTCAGCGCCGTTACTTTACTCCTTTGCTGGAATACAGCACATTTCTTCCTCAGCATCATTCTGGAAACATGATTAA
Organism: Jaculus jaculus; assembly: GCF_020740685.1. Lineage (NCBI taxonomy): Eukaryota > Metazoa > Chordata > Mammalia > Rodentia > Dipodidae > Jaculus > Jaculus jaculus. The sequence continues at coordinate 47,231,845 of NC_059120.1, read as the reverse complement.
TATGTGTAACACTTAGGTAGACATGAGCAACACAGCTTAAAGAGGTTTCTACAAAGCAGCCCAATCCTTGTCTCTGTGCGATCTGACAAGCTGCTACAAAAACCTGTACCTTGATTATAAAAGAACAGAATGTCTTAAGTTTAAGGCAGTGTTATCGCCTAATGGGCAGGTAGTCATGAGAGAACAAAAAGACATTCAGCAAGGGGAATAAACAAGTTCTAGTTCAAGTAAGTTCTAAATAAGCATGTGAGGACGGGACACATATTTTAAACCTACCAATCAGGGGGTGAGGAGGAAGGAAGGTAACAGGGACAAAAGCAGGAAGATAAGTAGAGTGCTGCCCCAGGCCTTTGGTGCTGACCTTTCTAAAGACAGAGTACACTGCTGCTCTAAGGGAGTTCTCTTAACACTTTTTTTTTGTCATCTAACTGAATACGTCTAGAAGGAGGCTCAAGAAGACAGACCCCTGTAATCCTGTAATGTTACCACCAAGGGTCAGTGGCATTTAATCCAGAACAAAGAACTGCAGAAGACACTCAGATGCCACATGGCCACATGTTTTTCCTTGGTTTTAAAGAGACGATTAGCTTATGTACTACTTTGAGTATCAATTTGCTTCCTGAAATAAAGGAAGTTGTTTCTAAATGTTAATAATTAGACATACATGGAAGGCAGATGACTCTTAATTATTTTGTACTTTTAAAAATAATAATTTCATAAAATGAGTTATTTGTTTGAATTTTAATGTTGAACAATCAGTTGTTTCATTCTAGAAAATCGCAATTCTGTCATGAAATGCTAGTCTTCCAAACTCAACTCAATTTACAAATACACATTTGTGTTCCTTGCAACTATTCTTGCCATGATGGCAAACATTTTATATACCCAACGATTATAATTTTAGTTAAGCATAATATTTTTAAAATCATATACTCATTTCTATTTTTATTATACTCTCTAAACTTAGAGATGTTGTATAGGGATTTGAGATTTAAGCTTTACTGATATTTTTACAATGTTTTCTTATATCTGAAAGTTAAATTGCATATAAGTTAGAGAGTAACGTAATAGCATATGGGTGTGATAGCACATGCCTTTAATCCCAGCACTTCAGAGGCTGAGGTAGGAGTATAACCATGACTCTACCCTGAGAATACATGGTGAATTCCAGGCCACCCTGGGATAGAGAGAGACATTACCTCAATAACAAAGTAAAAAAAAAAGCAAAAACATAACATAACATAATAGCTCTAGTAATACTGATGATTTTCTTAATGTGTGGGAAATTCTGATGACGTGCTTTTGATTAAGAGTTATATCATTAAAATGAAATGAGATTGACAACATTCAGTTAAAATAGAAATGTGAATAAATATGTAAGGGAAGAATGAAACAGAGAAAGGTGAAAGACAGACAAAGTACACAGAGAGAGACTTACATGTTTTCTCATACAATGTGGTGCCCCTTTTATACAAGATTTTCTTGCTATTTGAGTATCTATTTTATAAATGGCAATCTTTGAAATTTTTTGTCAAAGTGTTTATAGACAAGGTTATATTCCAAATCCTTCCATGTCTGTTTGAATTAATCTATCAGTTTTTTTTTATATTTCAATTTGTCTCATTTACCTTTATTGAAATATAATTTATATATTATAGCATAAGGTTCATTTCTAGTGTAAAACTCAATGATGGTTAGCAAACATAATTATGAAGCCATTTCTATAGTTATGTTTTTAAAAATTTCTATCATCCCTAGACACCAATTTCTTTGTCATCAATTTCTGGTCATGCCTTAAAACAGTGCCAACCACTAACGTGTTTATAATCTATTTATATTGAGTTGACTTTTCTCTTTATAGAAACTGAACCATGTAATAATCTTTTGTTCCTGGTTTCTTTCACTTATCTTATTGTCCTTGATAATCATTCACATTATATCTTCCATGAGTTTGTTTAGATGAATAAAATTTCTTCAGTTTGGTATAGCATACCCGATTTATATTTTCACAAGCTGACAGACATTTGGATAATTTACAATTTGAGGTTATCAAAACTATTATAATGAAGGCCAACCCACCCACATGAATGTTTTGAGCATGTACTCTTCACTTCCCTTATGTGCGCACACCTTCAAGACTATGTTATACAATTGCGTGTTCTGAAAGAAATATCAAAGTGCTTTCTGGTGTGACTGTAAACCACCCACTGCTTTCCACAGTTAGGTATGACAGCTGAGCTCTCTACATCAGCTTCAAACTGGTGTTTGTCTCTTTGTTACAGATAATGAGAATAGATACCTTGTGACTAAATCTTGTGTCAATATAATGCTGCTCATTAGAGCCTGAATCCACACTTTTTAATGATTGATGATGTTGGAACATCCTTCATGGCTTATTAAAACTGAAATATCTTCTCTAGTGAACCATCTCTTCAAACAGTCTTTTCAGCTTTTAAAATTTGTTTCTTTGTCTCACAGGTCTCTGTAAAGCTGATGCCTTTTTTCCCATTATATTCCGATTTCATTCTCTCCAGTGATTCCTTCTTTTCTTATTGCAGGTCTGCCATTGGCACCCTTTCTCCTAGTCTTTATTGTTTATGGGAATTGTGCATGTGGGGAGAGGTTGTCTCCTTTTTCCTTTAATTCATTCAGGATGATTTGCATATGTTAACTAAATATATTTGTGTTACCTTGTTTGCAGCCCTCCATTGCCAATTTCAGTGTCTAAGTATGATCTGGTAAAGGCAAAATAAGAAATAAATAGCCTGTTGGTTTTATTGTTGATGCTTCTATTGGCTATTTCTTGAGACAATTTATGATTCTTTCCGCTTTAACATCCTTGTATTCCACACCAGAAATTTGTACCTGCATATTTGTTCTCAATCCTCTTCTATAAATATTTCAAATCAAAGAAATGCTGCCTTCTGTGATGACCACAGAGCATATTTTTTGAACTTTTTCTAAAGAGACCCAGTGGTATCTGCCAGCTCTGAACTATGAGGAAAGAAAGACCATATGGTTTGTATGGTCACTGTGCCTGATAGGGTAGCAAAAGTTACATGGTACCAACATGTGCACAGGAGTTTCTCAGATAAAGTGCCCTTTCTCAACAATAACACACTGGCATTTGCTTTCTCAGAGGAATTTGGAAAAGAGACAAAGTTAAATTAAATATGGCTAGGAGTAGTGGCACATGCCTTTAATCCCAGCATTTGGGAGGCAGAAGTAGGAGGATTGCCATGAGTTAAAGGTCATCCTGAGACTACATAGTGAATTCCACATCAGCCTGATCTACAGCAAGACCTTACTCGAAAAAAAAAAAAAACAAAACTTGCTAATTAACACTGCATTTATTTATTTATTTATTCATTCATTCATTTATGAGAGAGAAAGGGAGGATGATGCAGAGAGAGGGAGAGAAGAGAGAAAGAATGGGTGTACCAGCTCATCCAGATACTGCAAACAAACTCCAGATGCATGTGCCACCTTGTACATCTGGCTTATTTGGGTCCTGGGGAATTGAACCTGGGTCCTTTGGCTCTACAGGCAAGTGCCTTAACCACTAAGCCATTTCTCCAGCCCTGTGACACTGCATTTTTTTGTCCATCCACATACAAAATGTATTCACTAACTCTATTTTTTTATTTATTTCTATTTATCAAAAATGTGTGTGTGTGTGTGTGTGTGTGTGTGTGTGTGTGTGTGTGTGTGTGTACAAGAGCATTCATGACAAGGCACTGAGGTGGAGATTGGACAATACCCTGAATGTGATTGCAATTGTTGCCTTCCACTGTGTGAGGCAAAGTCTTCTACTGTTAAGTACTGCATCTGCCAGGCTGGCTAGCCCTTCAGCTTCCAGAACTCTCCTGTCTGCACCTCCATCTTGCTGCAGGAAACCTGATATTACAGACACTTGCTTCAGTGTCCACTTTACAAGGGCTCTAGTGATGCAAGCACAGTTTGTCACATTTTCTTGACAAGTGCTTTTATCCCCTAAGCCTTCTCCCCGGACTAGAACCACTTTATTTTATATAGTGTTTTCAAAATTTAAATAGTTTTATGCATAAAAGTGAAATTCAATGGTAGTATAACACTTAAGCAGAAAATTTGAAATACCAACTTTTGACCTTGGAAATTTTTTTAGATTTTTTTTTTCTTAATGATATTTCAAAGTTTTTGCATACTTTCTTTTGAAAACCAATCATCAAAAATAAGCAATTTCTGTTCTAGAGGACACATTTGTTTCTTATAGTTCCCTGTCACCTTAAATAACTGATTCACTATTAAAATTTTACCAAAGTTTACAAAAGCTTTAAGAAAACTACACGTAGATCTAAAAAGAATCCAATTTTATTCCTTTCAGCCAAATGTTTTAAGATATAACTGTTTAAAATATTTCAGTCTGTGTTTTCTGTCCCTGGAGATACATCAGGCATTTTAGTGTCTCTGCCATAGGGTTATTTTACTTCTCTAAGTTCTGGAGCTAAGAGTACCTAGATAGAGCTTATAGTCGACTTCCATTTTTGTTTTCTGTTTATTTAAAATTAATACATGTATGTATTGTGTGTTGATCACATTGACTCCCTCCTGCCCTCTTTATTCCATCCCCACTCGTGCTGAACCCTTACTTCTACCCACCACCTACCAGTGCTTATACAACTGAACAGGATCACTCTCCCTCACCTAGCAACTGTTACCTGCCCGTTGCTCCTCCGGGAGGGCTGAGGACTCATAAACCACCCCACCACCCATGACGAAATGTTATTTATACTGATCTCGTGCAAGTCTTGCCCCAGTAACCACAGCTATTGCAAGAATATAGATGAGGTAACCATGTCATTTACAGATATCAGATTTCCACAGCACTTTGTCCTATCATCCAGCTCTTAAATTCTGTCAGCTTTGTTTTCTCTCATGTTCCTTAAGCTTTGGAGAGAGTGATAAAGATGCCCCAGATAGGGCTGAGCACCTGAATGTTTCTTCTTTTTATTGCCTTTTTAAAAACACATATTTTATTTATTTATTTATTTGAGAGAGAAAGGGGGAAAGAGAGAGAATGGCATGCCAGGGCCTCCAGCCACTGCAAAGAAACTCCAGATGCATGCGCCCCCTTGTGCCTCTGGCTTACGTGGGTCCTGGAGAGTCGAACCAGGATCCTTTAGCTTTATGGGCAAATGCCCTAACCGCTGAGCAATCTCCCCAGCCCCCTGAATGCATCTTTTTTACAGCACTTTGACCAGTTATTATCATCCATGAACCTCAGTCTACTGAAAGAACAACATAAATAAGAGCATCTCTCAATAAAGCTGAGAACAATACTAATCTGTGGGTATAAAAATAATTATTTAGAAAACATCAGTTGAGCTAAGTACTGGTAGTAGGCTCCCCATCAGGACATACGATTTGCTGAGGTATGTGCCTCTGAGCTGGTTTATTACTCCAGAGTTTCCCTCTGGTGCAGTGGGTCCCAAATCCAATCAGAAAGAGTTGGTTATCACCATCACAGTCATGTCACTATAACGCCACTGGGCATGTCTTACCTGGAAAATTAGCATTGTATTGATTTGCACTACGGGGTGACATCACCAATGGCTTTTCTCATCCTGTAGCCTGTGCAGCACCTGCTGATAACACAAAAGCTAGTTAGCAATAAGTTGCTTTTATGAAGTTTATAAAACAACAGCAACAACAAAACAATCTCCTTCTCATATTTCTTTTCCCTTCAGGTGTTTGGGCTGCCTTTCTCATTTCAGATATGGAAATTTTAACTATATGGAGTACAGAAAAACCTGACCAACAAATGACAGGAAAAGAAATGTTTTAGTTTCATTTTCCTCTGTAAATCCAGCAATAGTAGCCAAGGTAAACAGTAAGCCTTTCTTATTCACATTACCATCACGGTTTTTGAAATATTCTACTACTGTGTTATTGAATTTTTTTTTCTCATTCTCATGAGCTGCATTCCCAGAAAACCCACAAATCTTCTGCTCAGAATTTTGTTTGAGTCTGCTTACATAGTAGACCTAGCATTACTCAGCTTTAATGAGACCAAGTTGGGTTCACAACCCTGCTGATTTTCATTGATTTAAGAAAGTCCAAAGCTCTAAATGATAGGCTACCCGATTACAAATTATAAAACCCAGACAACAAAGGCACACTGAGAATCATTTGATCAAATGAAATAAATAGTAAGCAACTTGGAAGATGCCAAGTAAATTATTTCGCCAAGGGTTGCTATAGAGCAAGAGTCAACAAACAGTTTCAATAAAACAGTTTCAATAAAACAGTTTCAATAAAGTGCAAATGAGAAAATACTGCTTCTGCAAGACATATGGTAACCATTGTCGAAGTCTGAAGTCAGCCATCAATATGCACGTGGTCATCATAGATGTGGCTGATTTTGCATGAAGCATTATTACAAAGTCGGCCCTTCTGCCAGGCTCCCCCTTGCTACTTGCTGGAGTGTGCATCCATTTGCCTGTTCCTGCTTTCTTCAGCCCTCCAACATGGACTGAAAGCAGTGGCTCTGCAGGAATCCTGCAGGCTTCCAGGAGACTGCTGAGGCATTCCTCACGGACTGAGCAGCTACTGGGCTTGTTCAATTTGATGGTATATCTTTAAATAGTGTTATTTGTAACATTCTCAGCACGCACACGCATGCACACAGAAATTGATTTGTGTGGGAGTGCATGTGTGAGCATGGGCATGTGCACTTGTGTATACATGCATGTGGAGACCAGAGGATGACCCCGGGTGCCTTCCTCACAAGGTGATATGATTGCTAAGGAAGAGTCACTTGTCTATGAGTTTGCTTTTGCATTTTTATAATAAAAATATGTGCAGGATTATGGAATTTTACAGTAATGTCCAAGAAGATTCTGCCAGAGAAATTGGTTACTAAATAATAGGTATGTAGTATACACAGTTGTGGAACTTAATTCAGCAATGACTAAACTTGTAATCAAGTTAAAGTGGAATCACCTAAAAAGTTGAGGTGTACAATAATACCTCATGCAATAATGTTTCTTTCATATCACTCTTTTTTTCCTACTTTCTTTGTTTCTTTTTTTTTTTTTGACATTCTTAATTAAGGCTTTCCTATATAGTCAAACCTGACACAGAACTTTCAAACCTTTCTGCCACAGCTTTAGGAGTGCTGTGTTTAGATAGGTAAGCTATCTCGCCTGATACAACCATTCAATTGTCTAATTAATCTCTTCAGTTATGTTTCAAAATTATTATTAAGTACAAACTAAAATTTGATGACAATGTTAATTAACATTCAAGTAATCACATTCTTGATAATCAACAAAATGTTATGTCCTCATTTGTTTTTTCACCTGTTATGATAAAATAATAAATAACAAAAACAATGTTTCATTGCATTAAAAAAATACAAAAAGCTATGTATATTAATCATAATAAAATTACATATTTTGCTAGATGTAAGGAAATTTTTTAAGTGTTAAATTGACTGCATGTGTATAATAGAAAATAATCCTACAAATCTGTGATTTTTTTCCAACAATCATCTAAATATTATTTTTTTCAAAAATAATCTTTGATTTTATGAATTAGAATAAGGAGTACTACTTGTCTATTTACTTTTTATTCCCTTTATTTAATGCTTAAATTTATTTTTGTGCTGAATTGCATATGGTTGGTATACATGAATTATTCTAAATATATTATTTGATTATTCTTTATTATCACATTTTTCTAAATAAAAGTTCACTGTAGTTAAAGTAATTGAATAGTTATAAAAGACAATAATAATTACCTTATAAATTAAAAATCTTGAAAGAAAATTAGGTTCATTGAGGTGTGGAAGGTATATAAGCTAGACAAATTAAATTTTTAATGTCGAAAATTATAGCAAATGATAAATGTGTTCTAAGGGATCAATGACAGATTACAAAAAATGTAACTTGTTAACTTGAGGATATAGCAATTCAAACTTCAAAATAACATATAAAAAGGAATTGTAAATGAACAATATATCACAACTGTCACAATTATAAATATAATTATTGCCCTCAGAAAATAAACAGGTAGATGAAGTAATTTGAAGATATATTGTTAAAATTTTCTGTCCTCTGTTAAAAGAACCTCAGCTTTTCAAGTTCTTTTTCCAACAGGCATTAAAATGAATCTACGACATGTCATTGTACCTTTCCATTAGTCCAGTTTCTTTTGTGGCAAAAGGGGTACCCAACCAGTGACATGCAGGACCATTGATCTTCTGTTTAGCTTCATGACCATGAGTGTCTTCCATGCTTTTAGTATTCTGAAATGAGTTTCTGATCATGGCCTGCGTTATGTACAGTGACATGGGTGAAGAAGCAGTCACCCTGGCTTCCACAGTTAGGCTTCCATTCTGAATTCAAAATCAAATTCTCCAAAGGACAATCATTATCCACTAAAGACAGCATAGATTGTCTTCAACATCCTGTATCAATTTCCTAGTTCTGTTTGCTGAATCTCATATATGATTGTAGACACTGTATAATATGATTACTGGTAAATCTGTTAAATAATAAAGTGGAAACGTAGATGGCTGATACAGAGACCCAAATGTGCTGAGGATTTTTTTGTTTATTTTTATTAATTTATTTGAGAGCAAAAGACAGAGAACGAGGGAGAGAGAGAAAGAGAGAGAGAGAGAGAGAGAGAGAGAGAGAGAGAGAGCGCATCAGTGCCTCCAGCCACTGCAAACGAATTCCAGTTGCATGAGCCATCTTGTACATCTGGCTAACGTGGGGTCCTGGGGAATTGATCCTCGATCCAGGATCCTTAGGCTTCACAGACAAGCGCTTAACTGCTAAGCCTTCTCTCCAGCCCAGGATTTTGTTTTTTACATTTATTTAATATATTTAATAAAATAACATACTGTTTTTTATTAAGAATATTGTTGCAGTCAGGTTCATATTGCTGGTAGAAATCTCCCAACCAAGAGCAGCTTGTGGGAAAAAATTTTAAAAAAAGAGGTTTATTTTAGCTTACAGGCTTGATGGGAAGCTCCACAATGGCAGGGAAAACAACAGCATGAGCAGAGGGTGGACATCGCCCGCTGCCCAACATAAGGTGGACCATAGCAACAGGAGAGTATGCCAAACACTAGCAAGAGGAAGCTGGCTTTAACACCCATAAGCCTGCCCCCAACAATATACTGCCTCCAGGAGGTTTTAATTCCCAATTGCTATCAGCTGGGGATCCCAACTAGCATTCAGAGCACCTAAGTTTATGGAGGACATCTGAATTAAACCACCGCAAATACGTATTGCAGGGATGCATCATGTGTTTGTGCCATCATTTCTCTCCTTCCTGTCCCTAACCTGCTGACGGCCAATCTCAGTGGGATTGCTGGTGTTCCCCATGAGGTTGTGGGTTACAGGTTGGGAGAGCAGAAGTTAGTCTTGGGGGGGGGCAGAGAAGAGCCACAAGTCTGGAGGCATTCCACCTACCTAAGGATTGTCGTTTCCTTGTACCCCTCATGACTAGCAGCCTTGAAGGTGACTATGTAGATGATTCAATGTAACATACTAAATAAAATGTTATGGTATATAATGACTCATATTGTCCTAATTTCTCATAGTAGATACTTAAAGGTACAGTCTGCCTTTTAAATGGGGGACCATTTTTAGGGTATATTAATTGTATTAAGTGACAGGTTTCAATACATTATCAAGCATATATGTAACACATGTTTATCATTTTTGTCTATAACATAGCCTTCACTTATCCTTTCTTCCTCACCATGACATCTTAAGTTTATTAAAAAAATTAATTTATTTACATTTTTTTCTTTTTATTTAGTGTCTCTCTCTCTCTCTCTCTCTCTCTCTCTCTCTCTCTCTCTCTCTCTCTCTGTGTGTGTGTGTGTGTGTGTGTGTGTTTGTGTGTGTGTGTTTGTGTCCCCACACTAAATGGGCATACAAGGGCCTCTTGTCACAGCAAATGAACACGTGATTCTTATATTTACTTACACTACCTTTTGCATCTGGATTGTTTGGGTAGCTTGGAAATAAATCCAGAGAGGTATCCTTTAACCAATGAACCCACTTCTCATCCCCAACAGTTTATTTTGCTAGATTCCACATTTTAGAGAAAACATGTGATATTTCTCTATCTCATTCTGCCTTATTTCATATAACAAGATGCAAGATGGTATCCATTTCAACTTAATCTTTATTGCTAGAAGTAACTTTTTCTTCTTCTTTACTCCATTGCATATGCCCAATACATTTTCTCTATCCATTAACCTATTAATAGGCACCAAGGCACATGGCTTGACTTTTTTGACTATCACTGCAATAAAGTTATTGTTTGCCACCTTTGATTTCTTTGTTTATTTATTTAGTTATTTATTTATTTTACCATTTCTGTGTTGTTCTGATACTTTTGTCTTCTATTTGATCCAGCATATTGGTAAAGCATTTAAGTGAGTATTTAATTTTATTTATGTAGATATTTCTTTTCAAATTTCAATTTGAAGTTTTTTTTTGTTTTTGTTTGTTTGTTTGTTTTCAGAATTTCTCTTTACTGAGTTGTGTTGGACCTGGGACTATCTTCTGTTTTCCTGGCAACTATCTATTTTATTGTTTCTGAGTTCTTTCTTTACTCAGGTCGTCATTGAGCAATTGAACACATTGACCTGGTGACAGTGATTCTCGGACTGCTTGTCTGGGGCGCGGTGCACGTCCTTATTCCTGGAAGGAGTGACTGAAACACTTCAGCTTTACGATTTCACGCACCACCTTACTCTTTCATAGAGCCTACAGTACCATGTTTACATGTGTGCATGTAAAGCCCGGACACAGACTGGAAGTTTTCACATCCCGTAGTCATTCCACACAAGTATTACACATTAAGCCCTGGTATAGGGTTGCAGTGTGCATTTTTTTTCTCATTGATTTGTCGGTATAACTTACTATTCAAGCACCCAGCCAACTTGCTCAAGGCCCTGGACTCGAGAATCACTCAGAAAGAGTAAAATTTCTGAAGTGACAACCACTATACACAGGCCAACCATTATGTTGTGGTTAGTCTCCATTGTCAACTTGACAGGATTTAAAATCACCTCAAAATAATCCTCTCGTCATGACTATGAGGGAGTTTCTAGACTAGCTTAATTAAGTGGAGCGGGATGGGCTCAGGGTCCTGGGCTGTATAACAACTTGGAAGTGAGCTGAACAGAAGCTCTCACCTCCCTCTGCTCCTGTCTGTTCCTGACTGGGGACTAAAAGTGACCAGCCACTTCATTTTTTCCCCCACCATGATGGGCTGTAACCATGAACTATGAGGGAAAATAAATTTCTCCTGCCTTAAATTGCTTTTATTTTGAGGGGTGGGCATCTTGCTCCAGCAATAAGAAAAGTAACTCATTGAAGGTATTAGTCATTACAGACATCAATATAAATGTAAGTAATAAATTACATGAATAAAAATTATACCAAAAATAGTCAAATTCTAGGAAAAGGTAAAATAAATGGAAGAGATGAGTAAGAAATACTACTCAATTGAAAATCAGAAAATAATAAAACAAAACTTAGTTTTTATTTGTTTTTTCTAAAAGAAAAATGACAAAGAAAAAGAAGCAGGAGAGAGAGGATAAAAAAAAAAAAAGATCCAATTGAAGACAAAAGGGCAGATAATGAAAAGAAGAAAAGACAAATAACAAAAGCCACGTAGGAGCAAAAATTCTCTTAACTCCCGTCCTCTAATCAGAGGTTCTCTCACTTGTGGTTGCAGAATCTGTTGTTTTACAGATTCTCCCGGAAGATCCAGAATGCATCAATCAGACAAGAAAAGATGGGCAACTGCCTACAAGGAGACACGCCACCACTTTCCTATCTGCCAGGGCCCAGGAGATGCTACAGGAATTGCAGCTTCCCAAGTGTGGCTCCCACTGCTGACATCCAGAGAGGTGACAGCAGACATGGCTGCCACTCACAACTCACCAAAACCGAAGTCCAGAGAGAACAGAGTTCTCAACACTGAATGACACTGCTAACACACCCTCCAAGGCTCACAGAATGTTCTGGAAAAGGGGTTGGAAAGACTTGTGAGAGCCACAGAGTTGGCAGGATTAACCTGAGGCGTGCCTCCCCCACAGAGAGCAGCCAAGGACTTAATGACCCCATAAAAAGTATTAAGACAGGAACTGGAATGTGGGTGGGTAGAGGGGATATAAAAGTATAACATTTTTTTTAAATAAAAGATATATTCTCTCCCTCTCTCTCTCTTCCTCTCTTCCTCTTTCTCTCTCTGTCACTCTCAAAAAAATGAAGATTATATATATATATATATATATATATGTATATAAAACATGTAGGGTGACTCACAATCCCTGTATTCCAAAGGCTAAGGAAGAAATAATATGAAATCAAAGGCAAGAGCCCATCTTGAAAAAGAAAATAAGCAAGACAAAGAAATTTGATATTAAGACGGAAGCAATGAGAGAAATTCATAAGAAAAACTGAAATAAACTATAAAGCATAGGAAAAAATATAAAGAAAGATGAATAATGAAAAAAGAACGAATACACTTCACCCACTGCACCATCTTCTATACTCTGTTCATGTAGATCTTTTTGAAAACATTCTTTTACTTATTTACAGACAGACAGACAGAGAGGTGTGTGACAGAGAGAGAGAGAGAAGAAGAAGAGGGAGGAGGAGGAGAGAGAGAGAGGAAGGAAGGAAAGAGAGAAGGGAGGGAGAAAGGGAAGGAAGGAAGGAAGGAAGGAAGGAAGGAAGGAAGGAAGGAAGGAAGGAAGGAAGGAAGGAAGGAAGGATAGATCTGGGCACACCTGGGCTTTCTGCACTGCATATAAAATCCAGACACATGTGTCACTTTGTGAGTCTGGCTCTGCATGTGTACTAGGAATTTTCCCGTGGTTGGCAGACGTTGCAGGAAAGTTCCTTTAACTGCTGAGCTATCTCTCCAGCACTGCAGTTTTTAGTCACTGTGCATTTGATAATCTGTAAAAGGAAAACAAACACTAGAGCATGATTGGGTTGATTTGCCTTGATAAAAATATTGAAACTAGGGCTGGCTCAATGGTTAAGCCATTTGCCTATAAAGCCTTAACAACTTGGGTTCCATTCCTAGGTACCCACATGAAGTCAGATGAGCAGTGAGTGGTGCATGCATCTGGAGTTCATTTAGATGGCTGGAGGCTGTAGCATGCTCATTCTCCCTCCCTCCTGCTGTCTCTCTCTCTCTCTCTCTCTCTCTCTCTCTCTCTCTCTCTCTCTCTTTCTCTCTGCTTGCAAGTAAATTAATAAAAAATATTTTTGAAAATATTAAATCTACTCTTGAAGAAGGTGGTTCAGATTTATATTTCCCAAAGGTTTTTAATTTTCTTCTGCATGTTATACTGAGCAGGTCTAGAAATTTGTCAATTAACTGCAGAATGCTGCTGAGTTCAAGTCAATACACGAAACAAGCCATTGAGAAAGCCACTTCCACCACACAAGCTAAAACACTTGCCCGGGAATCTCTAGTCAGTTCGCTGTCTATAAGAGACACAGAAATATACTAGTTGTTTCCTCGGGAGCTGAACGAGAGTATCCAAGAAATAGTGCTATCAATCAAAACCAAGAGATTCCTGGGTACTTGTCAAAAATGTGCTCTCCAAGATATGTGTGAAGCTCTTCAAGGAGAAGGAATGGTTAGAGGCACTTTATTACAAGACCATGGAAAGAAGGTCTTAGGGAAAGCCACTGGCTGCTGTAAGCAGTAGCCTCTCCAGCTAGCGTCTCGGCCAGGACGGGTACACACTGTGATGACTGAAGGAGCCTGTTGCTGGGGAAGGTCAGAACCCCTGCCAAAGGCATGCAAAATTAGCACAATGAAAAGCGATAAAACTTGTTATTCTGCAGTGGCTTTCCATATCCCTCTACTGACAAATCAGCAGTGCCAGTTGTTAAGTGGAGAGTATTTAGCGGGGCTCAGATTCATTTTCACAGAGTAGGGAAGAAAGAGGAAATATATAGCTTAGTGACAATAAATCCGTTAAGTGTCACATCATGCTTATACTCTGAAATGAGATTCCATGAGATCACCTCAATATACACAATGTATGTAAACTTACTTATATTCCTCACTATAGTCTCAAGCATGATAATGTAAAATACTTTGAAAAAATTCTTGTTGAGTATTATAGCGGTTTCATATAATATCCACATTCTGTCCACTTCTAGAATGATCTAAAAATAAAATAAATACCATTTGTTTTCTTGGGCATACTATTGAGCTTGCACAACTTACAAATCTAAAACGATATTTCTTCCATTGGTTCTGCTATTTCTAACTGTAAATTCAATTTTATACTGGAAAAATATGCTTATAAAGCTGTTATGAAGTTGTACTTGCAGATCATTTGGCACATTTTTCCATAAATAAAAAATAAGCATATTTCAGTCAGAGTGTCAAAGCATAGAAAAATGATTGAATTTGATCATAGGGGAAATATACTTTGTTTAAAAAGGAACTAGTGTCTCAGTCTGTTGGTAAATTTACATATTTTAGATATATATTAATAAAAATAAGATTGATATCTCCCAAAATTACGCAGAAGACAACAGCTATAGAAGATCCATGTATATAGTATGTATAATAGTGAGCAAATAGAGACGAGTTAAGCCACATATTTTTTATTTGTGAAAGTACTAGAGGCTTAATCAATGCAGAATTAATTTTTCCTAAACATGAGAAACTTTTACAATACATGTCCACTCACTTTGAATTGCCTGAACAGACAAATTTGTTGAAAAATATAGTCATATCATACCACAGAACATAATTTAAATATCAGTCTATTGTTTCATATAAAATAACTAGAATGAGTAGCTAATGAAATGTTTAAAACAAAGGACTTTAGGATTAATTTAGAGCGTGGGCAATCTTAAACAAATGCTACTGTATTGTAGTATGCAACAGAAAGTGTAAAAACTCAGTTAATAATTATAAAGCACTGATCTTTAGAATTACTCTACTAAGCAAAATACATGATTAAGATGATAAATGTTACTGCTGAAAGTTATAACACCTTATATAATGAAAATATATTTATTTTAATTTTTGAAAATTGTTAATAAGCACATGGAGTTTAGTAAGTTACTATAAAGTCTGCAGATTACTATAGCATAAAGTACTTTTGCATACAGTAAATTTATATACATTCTAAGCATGATAAATTACAATTTGCATATTTTAAAAATATTTTACTTTGATTTATTTGATAAAGAAAAAAAGAGGGAAAGAAGGAATGAATGGGCAAGCCAGGGCCTCCAGCCTCTGCAAACAAACTCCAGATGCATGTACTACCTTGTGCAACTAGCTTTTGTGGGTCCTGGGGAATCAAACCTGGGTGTTTTGGCTTTGTAGGCAGGTGGTTTAACCTCTAAACCATCTCTCCAGCCCTGCCTATTGTTTTAATAATAGTCTCTGATGGTTTGAATGTAAATGTCCCCCATAACCTCAGGCATTTTTTTTTTTTTTTTAGGTGACTGGTTCTTTATTTCAAAAACACATTTGTATCAAAACAGTTGCACTGTGGTATTCTCTTTTCCAACTGGCCCCAAAGAGGTCACAACAAAGGAGAGCACATTTGAAGCCATTCAGCTGCGGGATGTGCACCTACCAGGCCTCACAGAAACCTCACCTATAAATTGCAGCTGGGTGGGGAAAGAAACTTTGACAGCATGCTGCCTGCCCACAAACTACACTTCTCACAGTCAGGTGGAGTGGTCAAGGCACCTCAGCCGCTCAAAAGCAAAGTTCCAAAATACTATAAAATTTTCAGTTTTGTACACGAGGTTTTCAAGATCTCTCAGCAGGACTGATGCAAAGCCAAACTGAGGTCGTGAGAAGACACCTTCGAGGCAGAGGCTCGGGCTAGACAAGGTGGGTGAGTTTCCTGTGGGTAAGCCAGTGGCAGAAACATGACTTTCATTCTTGAAGGAGGCAGGACAGCACTGAGTGTCCACCTCAGCCTCAGGGAGCACAACATCCATTCTGTGAACAGTGAGAAGGGTAGAGCTGAGCACTTGCCTAACATGCGTAAAGCCCAGACCTGGATCCCCAGCGCTTAGGAAGGAGGAGATTATTTTGGTAATGTATAATGAAAATAGTAAAAAAAAAAAAAAAAAAAAAAGTAAGTTGTTCAAAGATAACAACAGCTGAGTGCCATCACAGCACAGTATTGGCCTTTTGTTTTTGGTAAATGTCCTAAGATCCCCTTTGTTTGGCTGGTCCTTTGTACAGAGCAATGAGGTTCCACAGCAGTCTGTCCTGAGCTCTGTGACTCTCGGTGAACCTCAGGCATTTTTGATTAAGTTTCCAAATTATGTCTCCACTGTTGGAGTCTGTAGAAGGTACAACCCTGCCAGAGGAGGTGTGCTTTGTGTGGGCAGACCTCGTTGATGAGGACTCCAGTCTTATCGGTGTGTTCAGAGCCAGCCTGTGCTCTACTTATCCTTCTCTCTGCTATGGTTGTATGATAAAATGAGCCAGCCTCCGTCTGATAAACTGCTTCTGGTTGGGTATTTGTTCCAGCAATTTTGAGAAGCTAACTGAAAATAGAAAGAATATAGGTACAGAGAAATGGGGACATTGCTGCAATGAATCTTACCATATTCTTTTTGTCTTCTGGAATGTGTTTCCAGAAAGAATGTGGAAGGATTTGGTTCACTGGACTGGAGAAGACTTGCTGTACTGTAAATAGATCTTGATTTGCTATTCTAGGGAGAATTTGAAAATCAGAGAGACACTCAAGGACTGTAAAGGCTTCAGTTATTAAATTTCAAAGAAGAAGGAGAGAACTTTGTTGGAACCAGGCCACTGGCAGAAATGCCGGCTATATTCTTCCCCTGTCCTGGAAAGTAGAGCAAAGATGAATTTAAAAGTAACTGACTGGGGTGATTGATGGGAGAAAGTATCGAACCAAAAGATATGAAAGATGCACAGTGTACCACAGAAATCAATGTAACCAAATTTGAATTTGCAGGCATAAAGTCAGGTTTTAGGCTACTGTAACTTCAGTTTTTAAGGATATTGCCACCATTAAAGATAGACCGACTGGGCTGGAGAGATGGCTTAGCGGTTAAGGCTTTTTTTTTTTAAATTTTTTATTTATTTATTTGAGAGCGACAGCCACAGAGAGAAAGACAGATAGAGGGAGAGAGAGAGAATGGGCGTGCCAGGGCTTCCAGGCTCTGCAAACGAACTCCAGACGTGTGCGCCCCCTTGTGCATCTGGCTAACAAGGGACCTGGGGAACCGAGCCTCGAACCGGGGTACTTAAGCTTCACAGGCAAGTGCTTAACCACTAAGCCATCTCTCCAACCCATTAGCAGTTAAGGCATTTGCCTGCAAAGCCAAAGGACCCAGATTCAATTCCCCAGGACCCATGTTAGCTAGATACACAAGTGGGCACATGCGTCTGGAGTTCATTTGAAGTGGCTGGAAGCCCTCGGGCATCCTCTCTCTCTCTCTCTCTCTCTTTCCCACTTTCTCCGTCAAATAAATAAATAAAAATATTTTGAAAGATAGGCCAACTATTTTGCTTTAGGATAATCAAAAGATGTCATGAGGGCGCAATACAACACAGGAGGCTCAAGCTAGTATGAATGAAAATCCTCATAAAAGGAGGATGCTTGAAGAAAGACCGGTGAAGGAGTGTACTGCTCTTCAAGGGCACATTTTATGCCCCTGAATTCACAAATTTGGCTGGATAGTTCCCTTGTACTGGTTTTGTCAACATGAGAAATGCAGTAAAGAGGGTCACAAAGAGCGCATGCTTCCAGGCGTCGCTAAGGTGTGGCAACATGAAACAGGGTTGTAATCCAATAAGGCCATTGTATGAAGCTATGAAAGGGAACTGGGGGTTGCAATGGAGACCCTGGAGTTTGCACATACTTGGACTCTTAGCTTTGGCTCAGGGGGATCTTCCCAGACAGCCAGCAACGCAGGACAAATAAACACACAAAACGTTACCACTGTCTCCTGGAGCCAAAGAACTTTTTCAAGGGTTCCAGGTGCCTCAAGCAGATACTCAATGTTTGCCTTGCTGGTTATTGATCTTACATTGGTTCAATCTCTTCCTATCATGCCCTCTGTTTGCAATGGGAATATTAATTCTGTGTTAGAAGTAGGTGAATAATGTTTACATTATGCAGGGTTTACAGTTCAGACACTATTTTTGAATCTAATCTGAGAGTTTGGAATTTTAAACAATGTTAAAGTTGGCAAAGACTATGCAGACTTTTGAAGTTAGACTCAGTGGATTTTGCAATGTGAGATGGCCATGAGTCTATAGGGACCAAGGATGGAATGAGGTGGTTTAAATCTAACTGTCTCCCATAGCTCAGGTTTTATTTTTTATTAAGTTCCCTACTGATTTCTCAGTGGATGGAGTCAGAGATGGAACCTGACTAGAGAAGATGTGTTTTATGGGG
This sequence comes from Jaculus jaculus, assembly GCF_020740685.1. Lineage (NCBI taxonomy): Eukaryota > Metazoa > Chordata > Mammalia > Rodentia > Dipodidae > Jaculus > Jaculus jaculus. The sequence goes on along the minus strand of NC_059120.1, from coordinate 47,213,382 downwards.
GTGGGCCTTGGGAATGAAGAGTCTAGCCCTACTGGGTTGTTCGCAGCCTGCTTGAGCTCTATCTGTTCTCTGAGCTATGCTGGGTTCATTTTAGGTCTGCTTCAGTGATGATGTCTTGGGAGCCTCTGTGTCTCTGGATCTCTGGTTTGGTAGGAGTTGAGTGTTCTCTGTGTCTATCTCCTTCACCCTTGAACTGGTACCAGACTCACCAAGAAACAACACTTTGACTCATTTCCCCAATTACTCTGAGTTTCAGCTGGTGTTTTTGTGAGGTATAATGGACTGGTTCTCTCCTTAGGAGCTGTGTCCATCTAAAAAAGAAAAGAGAATTCTCCAATGGAGAGTAAAGTTAGCACCAGATAACTTTTTTTTTTTTAATAGAGAGAGAATTTAGTAGGTGGTGTTATTGACAACTTCTATAATTTTATAGACAATAATACAATGAACCATGGTAATTCCCTCCCCCACCCCCCACTTTCCCCTTTGCAACTCCATTTTGCATCATAACTCTTCCCCCTCTCAATCAGCCTCTCTTTGATTTAGATGTCATCATCTTTTCCTCCTATTATGATGCTCTTACATTCTTTTCACCACCTCACCTGCAACAGACCCTGAGCCTTGAAAGGTGTGATAGAGATAATTCAATGCTGAGCTCTGTTGGAGGCAAGTTTTTTTTGCACTCCCAAATCGTTTCTTCTGTTTTGTCTTCTAGTTCCAAGGTTCTGTCCTCTACATTATTAACACTATCCTTGAAGGTTTCTGGAGAGGTTTTCACTAGTTCAGTTTTTTGTTTGTTTGTTTGCTTTTTGTATCTTCTGTGCTTTTTCTATATAATATACATCCCTTTGTCAAGTTCCAATTTCAGGTCATGTTTGGATCTTCTTAATGCTTCTTTGAATTGATTATTGCATTTACTTATGTCTTTATTAAGCTTAACCAGCTGGTTAATGATATCCTCTATTTTTTGAGTCATCTTCAATTTGTTTACCTCTCTTTTTGTGTCTCTCTGCCTCCATCCCCTGCCCCCTGAGAACAAGCTTAGTGTAGATAGGTGTGTGGATTTTCTTTATGTAATTGTTGGTTTTTTGCTGCTTTGCTATGTTTTCTGCCATTTGCTAGGTCAGGGTTGCATGCCATGCATCTTCATTTTGGGGTTCTATTCCTGTTTCTACTCCTTGGTTTCACTAGAAACTTCCATTGTGGGACAAGGCAACCTTGTTGGTGATCTCTCTGTTGTTTCTTGTTTCTTTTATATTCTTGTCTGCCCATCACAGTCTGGGAAGCATGGGCTTGATGCAGCCGGCAGAGGCCTCCAGGAGACAGGGAAGTGTGCAGGCCACCACAGGTCTAGTGCTGTGAGGCCTTCTGGAAATAACGAATACATGTAGGCCACCACAGATGCAGTGAGGGGACATCCTTTGACAGGGAAGGTGCGCAGGCCACCAACAGATGCAGTGTGTGGAGACAGAGAAGGTGCAAGGATCACAGACAGACAGAATGGGGCGTGAGCTTTTGAGTCGCGCTGGCCAGCAGCACCACAGCCTGTGCTACTGCAGCAGGAACCTAATTAGGGCCTGAGGGACACAGCAGCTGGGGTGGGGGGCTGGGGGTTACAAGGATCTAGTGGGCTACCTGAAAGCATGGGAATCCACCGATTGCCAGCTGTGCCCCTCTGTGCTTGCCCATTGGAAGGCTGCTAAGACCTACTAAAGCTGAAGCCCCACAGATCTTGCCTGATATTTCCCTGGGAGCTGAAGCATGGTTAGGAGGATGTCATCTTGACTGGGAGTCAAAAATGTCCTAATTTTTAATGGTGCTACATGCAAAAATTAAAATTTCTAATTATCCTGAAACTAACAGAAATTTCTATAAAAATCTTCAATACAAATATTTTAGCTTCCCTTACTTTATTTTACAAATTCATCCCCTTAAATAGAGTATCTAAACTACTTCATTTCCATGTCAGTTTTGAACTATTTCCTTCCTAGATCTTATGTAAATGTTAACTCTTAGAAAAGATAAGCTAGAGATTATTCATTTTGTGATAGAATTTTCCACAGAATCAAAGGTCACTGTAATAGCAGATTTGAATATTAAAGATAAATCTTAAAAGTAGTCAAAATATTTGATAGTTTAAATAAAGATAAATACAATGAATGGTCATCCCCTTTTATGTCTTCTTTATTTTCTTCATGTACATTTTTTTTTAAAGTTTGTGAGCTCTAAAAGAAGATATTTAGGGCTGGAGAGATGCCTTAGTGGTTAAGGTGCTTATCTGAAAAACCTAAGGAATGTGGTTCAATTCCTCAGTAACCATTTAGGCCAGATGCACGAGATGGTACATACATCTGCAGTCCGTTTGCAGTGGCTAGAAGCCTTCGCATGCCCATCTTTTCTGTATGCTTCTTTCTCTCTCTCTCTCTCTCTCTCTCTCTCTCTCTCTCTCTCTCTCCAATAAATAAATAAAATATTTTAAAATATATATTTTGGAGTATAGGACAGGCTTTCTTTGCATTAATATCACATAATTCAGAGAAATTACCTAAATTAGATAGTTCTAATTGTATTCCAACACAGAATAATTATCTCTACATTAGATTACTTATAAATTTTAGCCAATGATAAGGACCTGAGTTCTTAGAAACAAAAGAAAGTAAAGTTAAAATGGTGTTGGAGAAAAGTTGATTAGATTTTGGTGTCTATATCAGATTCATATCAACCTATCATATCTTACATATACATATTCAATTATGTTGGTTTAAAGTATGCTACAAAAGAATGATTTGCTTTATACCTGTACATTTCACTGAAAAAAAAAAACATTTGTATAAAACTGTCTTCTGTAACTGAATTAAATTTAGCTTAATTGAATTATAATAAGAGATAGAGAATTGCCATTCAGATTTCTTATGCATTATGTTGGTATCTTAATAAATATTGATATATGCATACATGAGATGTTACACAATAGGACAAGGCACCGGACGAAGGTAATATTTCAGCAAAGAAGTAACTAAGTCTAGCAAACCCCTACATGACTGAGGGGAAGATTTCCAGGTGGAGGGTCATCCAAGGACCCAAAGCAGGTGTGAGCTTGCTAAAAGTCAAAGAAAAGGGAGAAGGCCAGGGTACATGAAGTAAAACAGATGTGAAATAAGCAGTAAAAGCAATGGATATAAACAATCAGTTTTAGAATCTCTATGGCTTTCTGCTTATAGAAAATAACTTATTTTTAAATAGATGAGAATTTTTAAGCATGGATAAATATTTCATATTGGACTTACATTGCTAAAAGATCACAGTGATTATACAGAAATCTACACCTTTAAGGTTGCAAGCAGGGAGAAGAGCTAGAAAGATATTCCAGTGGTCAACTTGTCTCACAAGTAAGGGATTTAGTCCTTGTTGAGCACTAAATCTGTAAGCACCGCCAGGTGACAAAGGTGGAGGCAGTCTCACTACTTGCATGTACAGTTGGATGCATTGACCAACATGCTCAGCTTAAAGCTATAATTCTTAACAGTCACATGTTTGGAAAATGCAAAAGGACACACAAGGAGAGGGCTTAGTAGCCAAGAGTAAATCCTGCAAAACCAGGAGGACCTGAGGGAGCCTGAAAAGGCTGAGTTCAATTCCTTGGAGTTCATGTAAATCACTGGCCATCACCATGACAGCTCTGTAACTTCAGTCCTCTGGGGAGAATCTAAATGAGTCAATGAGAATGATCAAGCATTGACTAGTTCCTTGTAAGTTTCTCTGTTGAGTCTTATGAGAACAAAAAAAAAAAAAAAATCCTAAAGTTAAGGTAATGTGTTTTGTCACTCAGTAGTTTTTATTGTGTCCCTCTCTTAGCTTATACAGGGACTGCTTTCAAAACTGTTGTCAAAATGCAGAAAAATGAGAGAAGGTATCTCTATATCCTCTTGGAATAACAAAGGAGCTTTGATAACTTCTGAAAAGACAGGAAGTAGTTTACATAAAACAAACATCAAGATGAGAAGGAACTGAAGACCTGCCTTAAAAAGGAATTTCTCATTACAAGTTAGACAAACTAAGAATTAGAGGTTTTGTCATGAACTGTTTGATAGCAGAAATCAGAATTATATTAGAATCTATGGCCCGTGCAAGTGTTTGCTTGCTACAGCTTTGGCTCTTTCTCCTCCCACATCTGCTCCCTGCTGTCACCTTCTCAGGCTACTCTGTTTGTGTATGCTAGTGTTTTATTTTCCCATTGTGGCTTCAGTTTTCCTTTCTTTGTATGTAAGCACTATCTGATAGCAGATCTTAAGTGGGCATTACAATAGGCCCTACCGCATAAGGTACTTGTAAGTATTAAAAGACTTAATTCTTCTAAAGCACTCAGAACAGTACACTCAATACATCTTAAACTCTTACTACCACTAATAGGATTATGTCTGTCATAAGCCAGCAGTGTCAGGGAGATAAGTCCTTTAATGTTCACCTGAATATATCATTTCACTTTTATTTCCACATTTTATATTCATGTTGTATATTATGTTTAACATTCATTTCTTATCTGCTAATTTTATATTTGTCTTTCTAGATCTAAGTGAATTATATCTGATTCAACTAATTAATGCCTTTTATGTTATTCACATGACATTTTAATTATCATTTTATTGCTAAAGTTATTTGAGGATTTATGGCTTAGCTATTAAGGACAACCACAGTAAGATGTGGACTTTATTTAGGAACCATTGCAATTGGGGAAAAGCTACCTCATTATACAACTGAACTCAATTCTGAATATCGCATTCACAAGTGATTAATAACCAAGGGGCAGAGAGGGGTTCAATGGGTAGAAAATTAGTACAAAACCTTGGGCACACAGAGACATTTCGAATATGGCAATTTAAAAGTATTACTGAAGACACACCAGGAAAATCACTTGTGCTATGACAGGAACAAGAAATTTCATCAAAATGTGAAGGTGGGACTGAGAAATGGCTCAGCAGTTAAGACACCTGTGAGTCCCAAAGACCAAGGTTTGATTCCCTGGTATTCATATAAGCTAGATGCATAAGGTGGTGTATACATCTGGAATTCATTTTTAATGGCTAGAGGCCTGGCATGCCCCTTCTTTCTCTTTCTATCTGTCTCTCTCTCTCTCATAAATATGTTTTTTTTTTTTTTTAATCTGAAGGTGATCCAAATACAACATAACTTCATGATCAAAAATTTGGAGAGAATTGGCATGATTAGTTTATATTTCAAAATAATAAAGGCTATTTGCAAAGCTTCTAAAGCCCAAATGATACTTAATGGAGAGAGACTGGAGGAATTCCCATTGAGATCAGGAAAAAGACAGGGGTGTCCACTATCAACTCTGCTCTTCAATATAGTACTGGAAGTCCTAGCTCAAGCAATAAGACAGGATAAAGAAATAAAAGGGATACAATTTGGAAAGGAAGAAGTTCAGTTAGCTCTATTCACAGATGACATGATTCTATATATAAGAGCCCCAAGAGCCTCCATCCCAAAACTCTTAAAGGTAATTAACTCCTTCAGCAAAGTAGCAGGGTACAAAATTAATGCATAAAAATCAGTAGCCTTTCTACATGAAAATGACAAAGATACAGAGATAGAAATAAGTGACATTGTCCCATTTTCAATAGCAACAAATAATAATAATAAAAATACCTTGGAATAACATTAACCAAAGAAGTGAAATATACAATGAAAATATAATAATACTCAAAAAAGAAATTGAGGAGGACATGATAAAATGAAAAGGCATCTGATGCTCCTGGATAGGCGGAATTAACATTGAGATCCTACAAAAGGCAATTTACAGATTTAATGCAATACCAATCAAAATCCCAACATTGTTCTTCACAGAGATAGAAAAAATGATCTCAAAATTCATATGGAATGGCGGAAGACCTCAGCTATCCAAGCATATTCTTAGCAAAATAAACGCCTCTGGAGGTATCACCATAGCTGACCTAAAGGCATATTACAAAGCCATAGTATTAAAAAAAAGAATGGTACTACCATAAAACCAGGAGTATATACTAATGGAATAGATTCCAGGAGTCGGACTTTGAGTTAAGTAACTACAGCCACTTGATATATGACAAAGACCCTAACAATATAGGATAGAAAAAAGATAGCACCTTCAAGAAATGGTGATGGACAAACTGGATAACCATATGCAGAAAATTGAAACTTGAATTACACATCTTCTCTTGCACAACAATCAAGTCCAAATAGATCAAAGTCATCAATATAAGACTGGAAACTTGGTTACTAGTGGAAGAAAAAATATGAGGATCTACAAAGATCTCAAAAACCTAAACAATAAAAAGTCAAACAAACCATTCATAAAATGGGGCAAAGAACTCGACAGGCAGTTCTCAGAGAAAGAAATACAAATGACAAACACAGTTAAGAAAATGTTCATCATCCCTAATCATCAGGGAAGTGCAAATTAAAACAACTATGAGATTGCACCTTACTCCAGTAAGGATAGAAAACATCAAAAAATCAAATGAAAATAAATGCTGGCAAGGATGTAGAGAAATAGGAACCCTCAGCCACTGTTGGTGGGAATGTAAGATGGTACATCCACTTAGGAAAGCAATATGGAGACTCCTAAAAAAGATGAATGTAGAGTTAGCAACAAACCCACTTATTCCCTTACTGGGCATGTACCCTATGCTCCACACCTCAGTTCAGAGATATTTGCTCAACCATGTATATAGCTGCTCAATTTGTAATAGCTAAGAGCTGGAATCAACACAGATGTCCATAATTGCATGAATGGATAACTAAGATATGGTATATCTACATGATACAATTCTACACAGCAGTAAAGAAAAATGACACAATGGAATTTGAAGAAAAATGGTAGAACCTAGAACAGATCATTCTCAGTGAACTCACACAATCACAGAAAGATAATCACCACATAGTCTTACTCATCTATAGCACCTAACCTGAATCTATCCAAGATGCTTACATACCCAGCAAGCATCTCATGGACCAAACAATAGGGGGGGTGAGGAGGGAGGGGAAAGCAAGGGCAGGGGTTGGGGACACAAAACTGGACCCAAACAACAATGATACCATAAAATTCTACATCTTAAAAGACAGACCAAATGGTTGAAACTTCACCAAGCCCTTAAAGGGAACAGCAGAGTCACAAGGCCCTGGAGAGGGTATAATGAAGACTGACCTTAATCTTCTACTGTTTCTTTCTCTCCCTCTTCTCTCTAACTCTTTTATATTACTTATCTTTTTCTTCCTTCTCTTCATGGCACTGACGTGTAACTACCAGTACTAGCAGCTGGCTATCATCCACATGAGCTTTTGATCAGAGAGACCTACAAGGTTTCCTAAAAGAATGACAGATTCCTGTCAGAGTACTTGATGACCCACCAAAGGTTAGTGGTAAGACCCTACTGCTGAAGACACCACATACTGTTGGCATATAAAATGGAGTGACATGGCTGGAAGCTGGAAGAAAGTCAGCCCCCAGACAGTCACGGATTTAGTGCCAGAAGGTGCTACATGGGCAACTGTGGGAAAATGACCAATATCTGTCCAAGCAACCTCCTTCTTGCAATATATTATTTGTTGATACTAACTGTAGTTGATTATCATATGCATGTATTTATTTTGTACATAACCAAGGAACAGTTTTGTCATTAACCCTATCTTACATCAAATCCTTCATCTTGATATCATAATAGTTTTCCTAATGCCAATCCAATGTGGAAAGGAGAATAAAGAGGAAGATAATATAGCAACTGGAAAAAATGGTATTTATAAGGTGGTACTCTTAAAACCCAGAATTACTCAGCCTTAAAAGTAAAAACTATAGTTGAAGACTTATAGGGCAAGATAGATATCAAAATTTATAAATCTGCACTTATGGATCTAGTATATTAGTACATTAATAGAGTAACAATCCAAAAAAAAAAAAGTAAACTCAAATGTACTACATAACTCAGTAACCAGTCTCAGTATGCTGATTCCACTGCCTTGAGAAAATTACCAATGCCAGGTACTGATATAAGAAAGGGTTTTATTATTTTCTCTGCAAGAAAATAATAAAATAATAAAATGTGGACATGTAACTATGCAAAAAAAACCCAATTCTATTCAATTGTTTATGGAAAATGTATCTAAACAAAGAAACAAAAAATACAAAGCTTCTAGGAAAGTCTGTAAATGTAGGGAGGTAAAGATTTCTAAACTAGGGTGCTAACAGTGTGTTGCAGTCACTGTCTATAAATACTGTAGAAAGCATATCCTTAGGATTTAACTTGGTTATGATTTTGTTTTATACTAAATATAAGTTTACAAAAATTAGCATGATTAGAGCATGCTGTTGAAGGACTTGAGCTATTGAAATCACACTAAGCTAATTTGTTTGTAATTAAAAATGTCAGGCTATAATTATAGCTCTAGTACTGACATATTTTCAAAAACACCCTCCTTAAGAGAGATGATTATTTCTGTTTTCAATGTATTGTTATAATAACACTATCTGTATGAAGAGAATTTAAATAGTTTGGCTTTATTCCATTCCTGTTTCTTCATGAAAGCCAAGTCCCTTCCTGGAAGTCTTTTTATTTGTCTGAGAGTGATATTATAGATGTTGTAAGTGCATGTGAACACCATAATGAATACAAATTAAAAATGGAAGGTTCAATTCAACTATTAGAAATAACAACAGAAATATGCTTCATCTCTTTTCTTAGAGCATTAGAAAATTTGTTATTTGTCTACTTTGAAATGTTTTTATTTAAATGCATTTTCTTATAAAAACCTAAATAAGCCATTGGGCAAACTTGGATTTCTTGCTTATGTCTTTGATACATAATTTTCAAGACAGAACGCCAGTTTGCCCATGCTTTTTTGCTTAAACAAAATATCTGAGGTGGGGGAATTTTATAATGAAAAGACATCTGTTTTGTCCCACTTTTGGGGGGAGCTTTGATGGTCCAAGGTCAGGTAACCCATTGGTTTATCTTTTAGTGTAGACCTATGGCAAATGACCTCATAAGGATAGTGCATGAGAAAGTTCACCTCTTGAAATAGGAAGCCAGAGAGCTGGAATGCTTATGTGGAGTGGAGGTCATTTTGGTGCCTTTTATAGCTGTCTGCTACCAGAGCTCTCTCTGGAGTTCCAGGAGTTCATTTTGTCTTGACATTAACAGGTGAAACATTGGCTTGGTTTCACACTCTACTTCTCCAACAGCACATTTGATCATCCCAATATATTTGTATCTCAATATTTTAATCACTACCTATTCTTTATTTTAAACCACTGACTGTTGCAAAATTATTTGTGGATCTTTGTGCATGTATGTACAGCATTTGTCTATATGTGAATGCATGTTAGTGTGCAGAAAGATGCCCATGAACACATGTGCATGTGCATGTCAACTCCAGAGTTTACATGGAAACAAAAAATGACCTTGAAGATCCAAATCAATCCTATAAAACAAAGAACATAGCTAAAGGTTTCACACTGCTTGACCTGAAATTATCATGCAGAGCTCTAGTGACAAAGACATCATGATACAGACAGAAAAACAGACCCATAGATCAATGCAACCAAATAGAGGACCCCCAAAGTGCTCAATACACCTTTAGGCATCTATTTTTTGTCAAATGAGTCAAAAAACATTCGGGGGAGAAAGAATGCCTATTCAATAAATGGTGCTGAGAAAACTGAATATCTGCCTACTAAATAAAATTAGATCCATAGTTTAGACTTGTCCAGACAAATATCAATTCAAGTTGAATCAAGATGATACTATCCAGAGGTCTCAGTTTCATTTTTTCTGCTAAGTAAAGAATTAAAAGACAGATAAGTGTTTGAAATGAAAGAAAAGTTTATTTAATTTAACGTTAGAGGAGGAGGGCGTGGTGGTGCATGTCTTTAATCCCAGCACTTGAGAGGCAGAGATAGGTGGATCTCTATGAGTTTGAGACCACCCTGGGATTAACATAGTGAATTCCAGGTCAGCTTGGGCTAGAATGAGACCCTACCTCAAAAAACAAACACACAACGACAACAACAACAAAAAAAAAAGTGGTTAGAATAAACAAAGAAAAAAAGGCTGGCTCTGGGAGGGAAGGGAGAAGATTTCTGGAAGATCCACAGTTCCAGTGAGAACTAAATTTTTATTGAATTAAAGAAACCCACCCATCCAGAGTCAATGATTGCTAAGCTTGAGTGAAGGTAAGGGTCCATGATTCATCTATTACTTGGCACATCTCAGAAAGCAGATCTAGACACCTGGTCAAGCTAGCTGTCCAGAGGTCACATTCACCGAGGCCAGGAAGAAGGAACATGATCACCCTCTTCACCATAGTAGGCTCACCTTCCAAGGATCCTTTTTCCTGTCTGTTTTCTTAGCAAAGGAAATTGCCTAGCTCCTGTAATGTTTCAAAAGCCTTAGTATATCTGGTCTGGAGAGATTTATTAGTGGTTAAGGTGCTTGTCTGCAAAGCCAAAGGACCCAAGTTTAGTTCTCCAGGACCCAGGTAAACCAGATGCCCAATGTGGCACATGCATCTGGAGTTCATTTGCAAAGGCTGGAGGCTCATTTTTTTCTCTCTCTCCTTATCTTTTTCCCTCTCACTTTTTCAAATAAATATGTAAAAATAAAAATATTTCAAATGCTAGGCATGGCGGTGCATGCCTTTAATCCCAGCACTTAGGAGGCACAAGCAGGAGGATTGCCATTAAGTTCAAGGCCACCCTGAGACTGCATAATGCATTCTGGGTCAGCTTGAGCTAGAGTGAGACACTACCTCAATAAACAACAACAACAAAGCAAAAAACAAAAAACAAAACAAAACAAAAATTCAAATAGCTATAAAACCCGAAATGCTGAAAAAGAAAGCAGAGAGCATATTTCAAGAGAGGAGCATAGACCATATCCTTCTGAAAAGGACTCCAAGAGTACAGGTAACGGGAATGAAAACACTCAAGAAAGGGTAAACAGGAGCATTTGAAGTTAAACTTCTCCCTGGCAAAGCACACCACCAGGGGGGTGAGCTCAGGGCCTCCAGGCCGGGAGAGCACCTTCGGCAGCCATGCGCCACACATGGGACTGATGTCCAGAGTCCGCGAGGAACTGTAGCATTCAAATGCCAAACCAAGTGAAAAGCCACCAGACACACCGATGAAAAGCCAAGCCAGGTCACAAAAGAATAAACAAAAGTTGCCAATAAGTGTGTATGGAACCAATATTCAACACCCCCATGGAAGGAGAAGTGTAAATTAAAGTCCCATTCTCATTCTCTCTCTCTCAACTCCTGCTCATCTTTCCCTCTCTCATAAATGAAAAAAACAAAAATTTTTTTTTTGAAAATAGTATTCATTCAGACAGGGAACTAAAGCAACAGGCTATATTAATGTCTTGACAATAGTGAATGGTAACTCAGTTGTTCTGGTTTTGTTTTTTTTTTTTTTTATTTTATTTAGTTGGTTTTCAATGTAGGGTCTCATTGTAGCCCAGGCTAACCTAAAACTCACTCAGTAGCCCAAAATACTGATTCTCCTACCTCAGCTACCCCAATGCTAGGATTAAAGGTGTGCACCACCATACCTGGCCTCCCTGTTATTTTTAACCAAGTTTTTTAAGAATGTATTTCCACATAGATGGAAGCATGGGCAGTAAAGGAGGGGAAGTAAGACTTAAGAAAGTGGTTACACACCCAAGGTGTGGTGTGGGTCCTCAACCGAGTCACACTTAAGTGTCTTAGGAGTAATAGACATGATTTCGAAGCTATACTGTACAAAGGGGTTCTTTGGTGAAACTTGTATTTTTTATTTATTTATCTTTCTTTACAGGTAGGGTCTCACTCTAGTTCAGGCTGATCTGGAGTTCACTCTGTAGTCCCAGGCTGGCCTCGAACTCCCAGCAATCCTCCTACTTCTGCCTCCCTAATTCTGGTAGTAATGGTTTGCACTACCATGCCAGGACAAACTCATTTTTTATTTCTCTCTCTCCCTCTCTCTCTCTCTCTCTCTCTCTCTCTCTCATGTTTGTCTTGATTTTTTTGTAAGTGAGAATTCTGTATATGGGACCATTGGAAGGGCTACAGGCTAGTAAGATAAAAACAGGAAGCCAAAATAGTAGAAGGAATCCTTACTGTAAAAGATTTCAAGGAAATAATTAAAAGTTACATTTTGACAATAAACAAAGTTTATTTTCTTGTTTGTGAAATTATAAGAAAGTTACATGTTTACAGCTGAGAAAAAAGTAAGGTTAATAAGCTCAGGTCTTAAGTACATGGCTGATTGCTATTATAATACTTTCACAGAACCATTTTCAGTCGCCTTCTGTTTCTGAATTTCTGTCCTTTCTGTATCAATATCCTGATCATCTACATACATGCCATATAGTCTAATTAGACACAGATGCTATGGATCTAGAAAAGACACCTATTTTTGAAGCCTTTCACTGCTAAGTCTCCTCACTGTGTTACTGGTGGTCTAGTTTAGACCAGGTACATCCAAATTCCTGGAGTTTCATTTCTAGCAGCAAGAAATCCGAATCGGTTTCTCTTTCACAGAAGGCAGAGCGAGCTGAGGACAACCAACTTCTACCAATAAGACAAGAAAAGATAGCTGACGCCCCGGCAAGAGATACATCATCCCTGGCACAAAAGCTGAGAAGAGCTGGCAAGATAAGCAAGAGTGTCGCATCTATGGTGAGCCGCACAGCCTGTGCCAGGGTGATGGGGACAGACACGGAGGATACTCAAAACGTACCAACACAGAACTCCAGGAGCTGCTACGAGCTCAACACTAAAGTAGACTTAAAATGTACCCAGCACTGCTCCGGGAATCTTGCTGAAGAGGGGACAGAAAGACTGTAGGAGCCACAGGCTGGGAAGGAATATGCAGAGGCATTGACCACCCCCCACCCCAACCATGATTGTTGATCTCACAACTCTCCATCCACAGCCCCATGTTGAACACCAGCAATTATACTGAGGAGGGACTTCAGTGGAGTGGGGGCAGGGAGGAAGGAAATGATGATATCAACTCAGGATGTATTTGTTCAAAGATTCTACTCAAACACACACACACACACACACACACACACACCAAAAAGGGCAAAGCAGGGAAAAAAACAATTTAAAGTGACAGTCCAGGACTGGATGAGCTACTTGAGCCAGAGCGTTCAAGAGCTAGCAATTACTGCACAGCCCTTCTACGGGGCCCAGGGAAGGCGAAAGTGCTGGCTGGAGTTTGCTAATGTTACCTTTTGATTGATGATCTTGGGTTATCCTCACCTTTGTTTCACTGCTCCTGACCTTTTCACATACAATTTTATTAATCATATGGACAACCAATCATATACAGGCACGTGGTGGTAAGGTTTACCCTCTCGCTGTAGTTCCAGAATTCATTTTTGCAAGACATGTTTGAATAGAAACGAACCACTAAGGGGTTGTCCCTAAGGGGTTGTCCCTAAGGGGTTGCTTGCTAAGATGCAGTTGGCACCGCTCTCTTTGGCAAGAACTGCATGTGCAGCGGGATGCAGGGGATTGTCTTGGGTAGCAAAGCACTTGGTTAGCAGAGGGGGCCTGTGTAGCTGAGGTCAAGTTGAGTCCTAAGCTGGTCAGTGCTCCCTAGGCTCCTCTGCCTCACTTGAGGTATACCCAGGGTGATGCCCATGACTGGAGCTAACGGCAGATAAAAATATTTCGTTTTTGGCATATTTGTCTACACTGAATCTCCTGTTTGGAAAGACCTTGGAGGCTTTCGTCTCCCATATCCAGAGCTATGCAGTGTGCTTCAGTGACCCTCGGAGGCTGCTTGAGAGGCTTCATGAAGAATCTGCGGGCAGCTGCAAGTCTGTAGAAGGATGGAGCTGAGATCTGGTCCTCTCATCAGAGGTTAGGACATCTGGACATCTTCCTTGACAGTGGTTTCCTGTTTACTTAGAATGGCTCTGAGGACAGTTCTCTTCTGGTGGCCAGATTTGTCCTTAATATGATATGCCTTGTATTTTGCTTTTTTAATTTTTTTAATTTGAGAGTGACAGACAGAGTGAGAAAGAGGGAGAGAGAGAATGAGACAAAGAGAGAGAGAGAGAGCAAGAGGGAGAGAGAGAGAATGGTCAAGTCAGGGCTTCTAGCCACTTTAAGCAAACTCCAGCTGCATGTGCCCCCTTGTGCATCTGGCTAATGTTGGTGTTGGGGAATCAAGCCTCAAACTGGAATCCTTAAACTTCACAGGTAAGCACTTAACCACAAAGCCATCTCTCCAGCCCAAGCCTTGTATTCTTTAGAATCCTCCTCTGGCTGATTTTTTTTTTTCTGAGAGGCTGAGCTTGTTCCTATAATTTAATTGTTCCTTTTAGGCCCTTTGGACTGTCTCTGTATAATGCTTTTGTTAAAATCCCCAAAGGCAAATTAAAAAGTTGATTTAGGGGGCATCTGGGGGATCCATTACTTGCTTCTGTAGCCTTCTCCTGATATCTGTAGGAGAAATATACTTAGTAAAAATCTTTCCCCAAGGAGTTTTTAACATAACTCTTAATTATCATGCATATTCCACATCCATAAACATTTATGTTCCTATTCAGACCTTTTACAACATGCTTAAGCTCTTGGTTTTGCTCTCTTCTCAACTTCAATTTTGGAACAATCCTCTTAGTGTTAGGACAGAAGCAAGGATGGGGAATAAATTACCTTCCTTGAACCCCACTTGGCTTTAGCAGTACAAATACCTTTTCCCTCACAATGCACCTAACAGCTCATTGCCAAACTGGAACGCCACCCACCCCCCTCAACTTCATCTGGCTGTTTTAAACTATAGAACTATGTTATTCCCTGTTGCAGTTAGCTTGAGTTGCTGGGTCAAACATCCAACCAGAAGCGGCTTATGGGAGGAAGGGGATTGCTTCAGGCCTATACATTCGAGGGGGACACCATGAATGATAGAAATAGCCATATCTCTTCCATAGACCCAAGTAGAGAGATACCATCAAACAGCCAGCAGCACAAAATAAGCAGAAGCACCTCCGGGCAGAGCTCTAACTGCTCTCTGCACAGCGCGGTGCTAGACTCAGATCCGCCCCCAGGGGCATGCCGCTTGCAGCGGGGACCTTCCTGACCGGAGCTTAGGTAGGAAGTTTAATAAAACGTGCCTGAGTCTGCGGGGCCACACATTCAAACAACCACAACCACACTCCTCTTAGCGAACTGTTGATAATGTTTCATTAGCTTTTCTCCTCAAACACCTTCCAGGATATGTCTATTATCCAGAGACAGGGACAGATATGAGCTGGATGGCTTTTGGTATACTTGTCTGAGTAAACTTGTCAAGAGAATCCCCTATTTACTTTTTCATACCTAACCCTAATTGGGTATAAATATTTCCAAAAGCAGATGACTCACTGGCAAGTACATGCTCGGTAAAGAAAAACATGACATCACCCACCAAAGCCCGTTATTCGAAACAGAAAACTACCCACACCAGCCCCTGAGAAACCAGCTCTTCCTTCTGCTAGACCCCTTATGACCCTATTAAAAAAGAAGCCCAAGGCAGTAACTCACTAATCCAACCCAAGGAGCCCACTGCATTCTTTTAATACCACCCCCCACCCGCCTGTCTTTGAATTTGTGCTTTACTCTGTATTGAGGTTTCCTCCTTTTCTATATGCTTGGAAGCAATTTGTCAGCGCCAGTAACAAAAGTATTATATCAAACAAAGTCCTTTATCATTTAAGAGTGGTAAGTAGCCAGTCAGATATTTTCTGGCTTGAAGGTCCTTGAGAATGGCCTCCCTTTTCAACAATTGTACATCTTTTATTTATGGTTATCCTCTGTCAGTTTTTATTCCTTCCATAGTACAAAGCAATGCTTACTCTGAAATCTGCACTTCCAAAGACGCAGTAGAAACTAATCAGAGACTCTTAAGGACATAAACATTAAACTAATGATTGATAATGCTCAAGATAATCAATAAAATAAAAAAGAAAAAGAATCTAAATTTAAAACACATTCTACAGACTTGAGATGGCCCACTGGTTAGAAGCTCTTCCTTCTTAAGCGTGAGAGCCTGTGGGGGCCTGAGACCACTGATCCCGTTTCCCCAGCACCCCTACGGACAGCTGGCCATGGCATCCACCATCTGCAACACATACCTGTCACGATAAGATATTGGAAAATAGAGATGGCTTATGAATAGCTGGCCATGGCCTAAACCATCCATAACCCATACTTGTCAAAATCAGTCACTGGAAAATAGCTGTGGCTTGGGAAACTACAAGCTCCACAGGCAGTGAAACAACCCCATCTTAAGGAAACAAATGAATGAGTGATGGAAGAAAACACGGTAAGACCACTGACCTCTCCAAGTGTTCATGGGGCACTGCATCTTGCATACACACTTGTGCACACACACACACACACACACACACACACACACACGCTAACATCATACCTACTACAGACATGCACAGATAAACAAATGATAATCTCTTCTTAAAGAGATGAGCAGCAGAGAGCAGAAGGGGGACGAAATGGAAAGTTTTCTAATTCTAAACACTTTAGGTGTTTCTAATTCCATTTTAGGTGTAATTCCTCTGCCTTTTACTTTACAATGAGAGGGAAGAACAGTCTTGGTGTTTATTTGCATATCTAAAAGTGAAGAAAGAATAAATTTTAAACCTCTGGGTGCTCACACTGAATTTTCAACCTGGACTAGACATCATTTACCTATACAATAAAGCCATTTAGAATGTATTGTCTATCCAAACATCCTTGTAGACATTTTTTTTTCTTTTTGAGAGTGTTACAATGGTTCTCATCACAATAGCTTTACTATAGCAGTTCATCATTAGATACAGAGAGAAGCTGATTGATTGGGAACCTGTCGACTTTGCATGAGAATCTCTAGACTCTAACTTCACCTATGTTGGACAGTGATGGTTGCCCATGTCCTAGTGTCTCTCTGTATGAGAATCATGATGTGAAGCTGGACATCAGGGTAGCAGCAGAACAAAGCATGAGGCCATGAGAACGGGTGTTAGAAGAGAGGTCAAAGGGTTTCCCATGCACACAAATGTGAACTTCAAAGGAAGTAGTTAAGTGGGAAGCATAGGGTACACCAATTGCTAAGTTATAATATCAAAAGGGGGTGGCAGCATGTCTCGTATAAAAGCATTTATGCCTGTGTGTTTAGAATCCAGAATGTAATATTTAAGGAAGTTCATTCCCCTGAATGTCTCCCATAGTCAACTCAGCTCAACGGTGTCTCAACACGCATACACAGCACAGACTCACATGCACGTACACACACACACACATAAATAGAAACATAAAAGTAAAATTAACAAGAATTTCATGATGAGTAAGTATGAAGCAATGTTGGATTTTATTAAGAAATGTTTTAAGACACATTAAAGGATAAAGAAGTACTTAGACACAGAACAGTGCACAAGCAAGCTATGGGGTGCTGGTATCTCACTTGAACTCACTCTTTATTCGGGTCAAATTCAATTACTCTAAAGTATAGAAAAATATTCCAAATCCACAGCTGCATTATAACAGTTATGATTCCTAGGTTTAGATGAATCTGACAAGTTCCTTCATTTCAAGATTTTTTTCAGTATGTATATATATATGGCTTCATGATTATAAAAGCAGAAGCTTCTTTCTATGCATAAAGACTTCCAGTATTATCCAGCACTGGAAGGGTATGGAAACGGAACAGTACTAGAATAAGTGAGTGTTTGAGACCATGAACTCTGTGGATAGTTAGGGAATAAAGTCGAAAGAAAGAGAGTCTTTTATGCATAAGATATTAATAACTGGTCATAAAACCATATCTGAAGATACTTCTTTACATCAAAACATTAAAATTTTTCGTGGGCAGATCGATTTTAGACCTCATATTAACTATGAATAACAATAAAGCCAGTAGGCCTTTGGGAAAGTTCAGCTACACATGTGTACTGATACATCTAGTAGCTACTGAACATGAGTTGTTCATGGGGCCTGTGGACTGTGTTGACTCCTTCAAATGGAAATTTTGCATGTAGTGTATCAGATGAAGATGTTCTTTTTAAGTTTAACTCTGCAATGCAATATATTGCTAATGAACTTTTTAATATATAGGAATAGGCAAAAAGCACAAATCCATAAGAGAAGCAAGAGAAATGAGGTTTAAGATTTATGATGCCTTGAACAAAAAGGTGAACACAATGGAGAGGTAAAATGTGTAGATTTCTCATAGTCATGGAGAGTGTTATGAGGTTTATATGACTAACGAGTTACTCAGTGAAAGGGACAACATGGAGCCGCATCTTTATGTATTTTTTTTTTATTTTATACTCCATTCTGCCTTGATTCATCATCTACGATTTCTACAATGGTTTAAAAAAAATGGGTCTTGGAGATTTATTCTTGCTTTGGTCCTGATTTTGGCACTTGGCCAACAATTATCTCATAAATAAGTATGATATTAATAAGTTTTGTACATATTATTTCTCAAGTTGAGGAATTCTTCCTTCATTTTCAGTTTTCTGAGAGTTTTAATTTAATTTGATTATTTATCTCTTTATTTATTTATAAGAAAAGGCCTATAGTCACTGAAAACAAACTCTAGATGCATGCTCCACCTTGTACATTTGGCTTTACATGGGTACTGGGGCTTTAAATGGTCCTTAGGCTTTGCAAGCAAGTTCCTAAGCCACTGAGAAATCTCTGCAGCCCTTCTGGGAGTTGTCAGTCACGTGCTGGTACTAGATACTGTCCCATGACTTTCCTTCATCTATGGGACTGGAATTTCCCTAACAGAGTGTCAACAACACTTTTACTTTGTAGTTAATAGAGAGCGCTTTTGAATTTGTCTACTGAAATCAGTTTGTGTTTAATAACTTTCATAGAATTGCATATTTAAAATACTTTATGAAAATTTAGGCATTAACCTCATTCTTTTCTTTTCTTTGTTGTATTAGTATTCAACATCTGAAAAATAACTATGGAGTTTTCTACTTCTTTGATAACCATGTCATCACAGTTAGAGAGTGCAAAGAGGCCAAAATTATTCTATCCAGAATCGTGAAAAAGTCTGGCTGGCACTTTGATTTCAGATGTCTTGTGTTTATAACTGTGAAATTAGAATCGTTATTTTTCTCCTGTCTGAGTTTACAATACGTTGATGTTGTTGCCCTAAGATACTACAACATCCAGCAAAAGAAAGTGTAATAAAGAAGTTATCTTGTTCGTGATCATCTTTAGCAAATAAAATATACAAAGAAATCATTGCAACAGACTGGGATCACACACACACACACACACACACATACATATATATATATATATATATATATATATATATATATATATATATATGAATATTCTTCATATTTTATCCTTTCTAAAACATTTTCATCAGATATATTTTCAAATAGTAATATTCAACATAAGAATCGATGGCCAACTGTATATACCATGGCGCTTCCATAATATTGTAATGTAAGTAAAAATTTCTGCAATCTAATGATGTTCCACTCAAAGTAATGACATTGTAAACACATCATTCATGAAATTTTGGTTATGCTTTTGTGAAGTAACGCATTGCTTGGTGCATCCAAGAGTGCAGCCTTTGAAGCTCTGTGTAGTGGATGACACTTGATAGTCATAAATGGTCTTGTCACTGGTCAGTGTACTTTCTTTCCCTTTTCCTTTTAAAGTATTTTCCTTCTGCTTATAGAAAGGAAGGAAATGAGATCACATTGAAATGTATGCCATGCTATATTGGCAGGTGCTTTATGTTGATGGCATTGCCTTGTTAATTATGTAATTTACTAGGGCTTGATTGATTTTATATTGTTTTGTGATCTTGAACCCTCAGCATAAAGTTGATTAGTAAATTTGCCAGTTGCATTCCATCTCAAGACATCTCCCTACAAGAATTAAGTTGATGAAAGACTACCAAAGTAGAGAGTTAATGATGAGTGCTCACCAGTCAGCTATGCCTGTTCTAGAATCTTCAAAGAAGAAAGTCCATGGTGGGGAGGCTAGTACTCATGTTTTGATAAATGGGCATACTGTTTTTTTTTTTTTTTTGTTATTGTTGTTTTGTTTTTTTAGTTTTTCAAGGTAGTTTCTTGTTTCAGCTCAGGACATCACTCTTGAGTCTCAGGGTGGCCTCAGACTCACTGTGGTCCCCCTACTTCTGCCTCATTTAAAATTGCTTTTTTTTAAATAATATTTCTGTGCATGGCTTGCATGTAGACTATTGCAGCTCCCAGCTTTTGTTAGAGAAACTTTAGGGGGGTGGCATTTCAAGGTAATGTTTCTTTCTAGCTCAGGCTGATCCGGAATTCACTATGCAGTCATAGACTGGCCTTGAACTCACAGTAATGATCCTACCTCAGCCTCACAAGTTTTGGGATCACAGAGATGTACCATCGCGTCTGACAAGAAGCTTCTTTGTTGCATTATTGCACATATTCATAACTGGTCACTGAATAGCAATAACATGATGCTGTTGACGTCTCAGCTGTTAATTGGTTATCTGAGCCACACTGCACAAGGCACAGAGACCAACTCAGACGACATTAAAGAAAGCACGTTAGAGTCTGAGAACAGGCAGGACTGGTGCTGAATGTTGTTCTCCAGACTTGACACTGGCCATTGAAGTCATGATCTCATAGCAATCTTGGTTACCTGCTCAAGACTGGGCCTACAAACTTTCAGTTATGGATTGTAGAAGAGGCTCCCAAAGAACTATTGGCAGTTTATGGTTGCTACAATTGAGGGACACAAGTTCACCAGTGGTGTAGCTATAGTAAGTTGCCTATGTTCTGATAAATAGCCCTCTTCCTATAAAACACTAATAAACTCAGTGGAAAACAAACAACAAAACAAAACAAAACAAAAAAAGCAGAAAGGAGGAAAGATAGCATCCCAAGATCAGTTAAAGTGTTTGTTTCACTGAAGACAATGAACTAACAAAAGTCTATGAAACAAAGCAAAGAATTTGTGCATTTGAAAAACAACAACCACCAAAAAACAAAAAAAAAACAAAAAAAAAACCCACGACTGGACCTCATTATGATTTGGTGTTTAAGGATAGCTCTGGGTGGTGATGATGGTTTAAATAACTCAAGAATCTTGATTCATTGTATAATGTGACAGCCACTTAGAGCTGCAGAAGTTTTAGGATCTCCAAATAAACTAACTGTGAGCAAAAATTTTATTTCAGAGTAAATGTGACAAAAACGATCCAACACTGCAGATCAGAGCTATTTGACAGATCCATAGTACTTCACAGTCTAGGTGTATAGCTGGCTATGACATTAAGATTTGAGTGAGCATGCACTGCAATGTTCATACAATAAAACCATTTAATGTAAAAGTTCCCAACCATTCCCTTGATAAGTGACACATGATGGCCAGTCATGCCATTATATGCCTGTAATCCAGGCAGTCAGAAGGGTGAGGCAGGAGAGTCAAACGTTTAAGGCCAGTCTGACTCATACAGCAAATCCTTGTCTCAAAAACAATGTAACACAAAATTTCACATATTTGAGAATGTTAGTTTATGTTTTATGGAAACAGTGGGAGAAAGAAGAAATACATCATTTCTTTTTAAAGAAATACTGTTATAATTTTGCTTACTCCAGAAGTTGCCTAAATTCTTTGCATGCCAAATATCATGCATATGCGTTTTAAAATGTGGAGTGACTAATGCTAAATATATTGCATATAAAATGGCATATATTACATTTAATATATACTATACATATTATATAATATTTAAATATAGTATATAATATGTAAGTATTATATAAAATTTGTAGTGTGTTAAAAGCTATACGTATAAACACCATATAAGTTTCAAGAAATGGCACATAATGGAACCACTAAAAGGCAAACAAAAACCAAAAGTGGGGCTAGTTAAATGGCTTATCAGTTAAGGTGTTTGCTTGTGAAACCTAAGGATGCCAGTTCGATTCCCCAGGACCCATGTAAGCCATATGTATAATGGGGTGCACATATCTGAAGTTCATTTGCAGTGGCTAAAGGCCGTGGCACACACATTCTCTTTCTTTATCTATCTGCCTATCTGCCTTCTCTCTCTCAAATAAATAAAAATCTTTAAATAGCACATTTTTGTTCAGCATGATATCTTTAATAATTTTAAGGGAAAATAGTTATTTTGAGAGTTGTAAAATGCTTTATTCAACTTGAGTACACTGTAAGAAATGTAAGCATTTGGAGGAACACGGATGGAACAGGAAATTGCGTTAAGTGAAGAAGGCATATTCAAAGACAAATATCACATGTTTTCCCTCATATGACTGTCCTACACAAATGTGTACACGTGTGTCTGTGCATGATTAGCACATGAAAGGAGAAAGGAGATTACGACTGGGGAGGCAGAGAGGATAATGAAGCACACATGACGTGAAGGCAGAAAGCAGCCAGCCGTTTGGAGAGGGAAGGGAAACAGCTGCAAGGTGCAAGGGGGATGAAGAAGGAAACCAAAAGAAGATGGATTAGAATAAAGTATAATGATTCGTATGTGTGACGATGCTTTACATTGGCATTAGCTTGTGTGCTAACTTCAAATAACAAGAAGTAATAGTTAATGATAGGAAAGAGGAAAAAAATCAAGGAAGAAAATAGGAACGCACTTCACTTCACTTAAAACAATAATACTTGGCTCTGGCATTACCCTCTCAGAATTGACTTCTGAGATTAGTTCCCTTCTACAGTAATCTACAGTAATTCTGACCTTGTCACACGGGTTACGTGGACAGCAAGATGCTAGAAAATGCTACACAGACACGGACTATAAAAGCACATGCATCTTGGCTGCACAACAATATGACTCTTAAGATGAAGATGTGTTTTCTGTCGCTGAGTCCATTTTTGTGATGCATTACATTTATTGATCTCCAGATGTTAAACCATCCATACATCTTGGAAAGCAAGCCAACTCTATCTGTCATGGTGAATTAAGGTTTGAATTTTGTTTTGTTTTTGCATTTTCTTGATCTTTGCATTTCATTGACCATATTTGCATCGATGTTCACTAGAAAGATTGTCTTGTATTTTCTTTTCTTTTCTTTCTTTTCTTTTTTTTTTTTTTTTTGGAGGGAGTTGTGTTTGTATCTGAACTTTGTTTCTTTTTAATTCTTTGCCTGGAATTTTATTTAATTCACTCTCACTAGAGGACATTACTATAGGTTAAATAATTCTTTTTTGAGGCAGGGTCCACTCTAGCCTAGGATGATCTCACTGTCTCTCCCATGTTGGCCTCGAGCCCACAGTAATTGTGAGTGGTGGGATTAATAGCTTTAGAAAACAAAGGAAACATGGATAATGTAATACACACTTTAAAATTGCAATAATAAAGTGTTGGGATGAGTGGTAGGGAAAATATAAGAGTAAAATTAGCTATAATTGGGTTGAGAGAGAAAATGTGTGCAAGAAAGGAAAAGTAAATAGAAGGGTGGAGCAAAGTAGAGTGAAAATATAGAATTAAAAGAGATAAGTAAATCATATTATCACCCAGTCGGAACAAACCCCTCGTCTCAGATGGTGAAGACAATAAAGACATCTCAGACTAACCTGTGCCCCCTGTGAAAGCCCATCCAAAGGAACACTGGGAAAAAGAAAGAATCCAAAGAAAAGGAGAAATGAGCAGAAGGGAAAGGGGGCTAGAGAAGGAGAGAGAAAGAGAATAGGCCAAGGAAACAAACAGCAGAGTTGATCCAATAAATTGACATCAAGTATGAAATAAAGCAGTATTTAAAGTGATGGGAAGAAAGAGAGATGAGGGAGCAGAGTCTGAAGATGGTCAACACTTCACTGCTGGTCTCAGTCCACTCTCTTGGGATTCCTTCCTGGGTTTTCAGATGTCTGTCACATGCCCTTGGTGATCCTATACAACATGAGGTCAGGGTCACCAATGCCAGTCTCTTCTGTGGGCTGTCCATCAGGACTGTAGTGAGTGCGTGAGCGTGCACACACAAACACACACACACACACACACACACACACACACACACACACACACATGCTCACCCCTTAAAGCCCATGTTTATGTGATGCCTGTCTGCCATCCCTTTCTCCCATCAGGTTTTCACATGGCTTACTACTCCACAGTTCTGATTCAAGGTTTCTTCCTCACAATACACAGGTATTTGCTAGCCATATTTCTGTACAGAGTTGCAGGACACTTGCTCTTATTTTTCTAGAGTTCAAATGGGGTTTGTGGCCTCCAACTTGCCAAATAAGCAGGTTTATTCTTTTCTTCTTCTTTTTTTTAAATGGAATCTCACTTGTGCCTCTAGTCAACTTCAGACAGATTGTTTTCCTGGCTTCTCCTCTCTCTGCTACTGCTCTGCATTTTTCCCTTCTTCTCCTTTGACCCACCATCCAAAGTGTCTGCTGCTAAAAGGATGGTATGGTCTTTCCAAGGCACTGCATCTTAAGTGTGGTTCTGGTCACTAATTCTCACTGGGAGTACAAAGGTACCCAAACTACTACAATACTCTCTGAACAGAATATTTATTTATTTTTAGTATATATATATTTAAATTTAAATTTAAATTTTTCTTTGAGTGTGTGTGTGTGAGACAGAGAGAGAGAGAGGGAGGGAGAGAGAGAAAGAGAGAGAATTGGCATGCCAGGGAGGGCCTCAGCCACTTTAATTGGACTCCAGACGCTTGCACCATTTAGTGGACATGTGCAACCTTGAACTTTCCTCAACTTTGTGTGTCTGACTATGTAGGATGTGAAAAGTCAAACATGTGTCCTTAGGCTTCGCAGGCAATCACCCTTAACTGCTGAGCCATCTATCCAGCCCTATCTTTTTATGTTTGTTTGTTTTGTTTTTGAGGTTGGGTCTTGCTCTAGCCCATTCAGACCTAGAATTCACTATGTAGTCTCAGGCTGGCCTTGAACTCACGGTGATCCTCCAACGTCAGCATACCAGGTGTTGCAATTAAAGATATGAACTGCCACACCTGGCTAAGACTAGGTTTTTACAGATATGCTTTATAATGTCTTCTATCTCTCTGTGCTATTAAACTAGAGGTTTTGGTCACTAGCATCTCTTCTGACAGATCCTATGTATCCTTGCATATCACATTCCCTGGAGATTACAGCAGGTTGTATCTGTGTGTGGCTCACCATCTCAGTTCTTAATTTCCATGATGAAGGCCTTGCAAGAAACCACCGTAAACACCGAGCCACCGCTCTAGCCCCACAATGTGATAAGTTTTGTTCCAGAGGTTAAAAATAATAAAAGCCGATTTTGAGGTTGGGCAGGAAAAGGGCTCTGTCAGTAAACTTGTGGCTGTGTGCGCACGAGCCCTTGGCTTCAATCCCCTGAACTGAGCACAGTGCTGTGCGTTATTACGTCCCGTGCTGAGGAGGCAAGAGATAGATTCAGAAGGATCCTTTGCCAGCCAGCCTAGCCTGCTTGGTGAGCTCTATCCCACTGAAAGACTGTTCTTCATGAATGACATCTAACGTTGTCTCCTGGCCTCCATACACTCACACTTACCCACACATGTACTTGTACATACAAGAACACACACACAAGCATCTAACACATAAATGGTAATTTATATGAAGTATGTACAAGAAATGTAATCATTGAAAGTGTGAAGTAAAGAAAATAATATAAAAAATATTTTTCTTTATAATATAAAATATATTTATATACGTTATATATGTATAAATATGCAAATATATTAGGTACCAATATATCTATTAATAAAATAAAAGAAAATCTAAAGTTTAAAGCAATTTTTAGAAAGAAATATTACTGAAATTTTTTCTAAACCTAATTTGAGGTTTAAACTTCAAAGAACAAGGCTGGAGAAGTGGCTTAGCAGTTGAGGCACTTGCAAGGAAAGCCAAAGGACCCAGGTTTGGTTCCTCAGAACCCACATAAGGCCAGATGCACAAGATGGCACATGCATCTATAGTTTGTCCTGGTGTGCCCATTTTTCTACCTGCATCTCTCTTTTTCTCTCTTTCTCTATCTCTCTCTCTCCCTCTTCTCTCTCAACTAAATAAATAAAAATTTAAAATAAAAAAAACTTCTCATAACAAAAGATACCTTTTAAGAAGCTCAAATAATGACGATGACACAGTCACGTACTGAGCTCTTTTGAGCCCAGAAATAATAGCACATGGACTTCTATTGCCATTTTTGATATTTTATATTGTTTTTAATTAAAGAAAGATATAAGTAATTGTATTAATTTCTTGGACAATTATTACAAAATGCCTCAAATTGGGTGGCCTAAACAGCCAAAATATTTCTCAGTTCTGGGGTGGTAAGTATGAAATTAGCTGCCAACATATTGTTTCCTTGTGCAACTTGTGAGATAGGATCTGTTCCAAATCGCTGTCTTCACTTTAGGTGGTTCACATTTCTAGAAAAAAAAATTATGTATAACAATAATATACTGTGATAACTCTGACTAAGCAACAACATTATAATTACATTCATGCATTAAAATGAGTGAATAATGCACTTATAAGTTTTCATTTTACATATTCAGTGTATAAATGCTATTTAAATTCATGACTATTCTCATTGTATATTGGATGCTATTCACAGCAATTTTCTAATATAGCTGGAACATTATGAAACCATAATTAAGATTTATTTTAAATGCACAGTTGTGAAAAAAGCATGCTGAATAGTTATTAAATCTGAAAAGAAAAATCAATGTTATGAGTATTGTTTAATAATGATTTTGTGATCTGATACAAGAGAATATTTGTCATTGTTCTATTTCCATAAGTGTAAAAACCATAAAATTCAAAATATTATTTTTGAAAAAATAGATTTGTGTGTTTGGGCACCCAGACACACATGTGTTGTGATAAGTACTCTGAAAACGCATTCCTTTAACAACGTTAATGAATCTTAATGAAAAAATAAGCTAACTTAATCTAATTGAAGGAAAAACAACTGAATCTTTCAGTGTATGATAGCCAGTTTAAAAATGTAAAGACATAAGGAGAAAAAAACAGAAAGACAGGAAATTATCATTACAGACCTCCCCTCCTAAGGAAAAAAAAAAAGTAGGGAAAAGATATTTTGATGATTTAAACAAATAAACTGCTCTTCTAATAAAACAACTTCTAAAGCTATGTCCATCTATCAGATGTCTTAGAATTTCCCTTTATGATCTAAATTAGCACTTTAATCATTGCAGACTGCCTATGACTGCATTTCCAATTCATTAATCCTTGGAATGGCTCTGTTTGGAGAGTGTAGTAAGCATCACTGTTTGGGGGCTGCAGTGCTAAAAGGAGTAAAGCCTTGCATGTCAGACAACAATCAGGACCACTTTTCAATTCGTGCTTTGATATGTCCTTCAGCTATTATCATTGAAACCTTTTCTAAATGGGCATGGTGGAACAAATGTGAAGCTCCAGCACTCAGGGGAACCAATGCAGATGGTGATTTTGAGGTCACACTGTGCTACATAGGTAGCTGTATGCTAGTTTGAGCCATATAACCAGACTGTGTCTCAAAAACAATAAATAAATAAAAATAAAACCTAGCAACAGTAACAATAAAACCAAATTGAAATTCTGCAAACATTACTTCCTTCTTTGAGCAACAATATCATTTGGAATAGGAAAAACTAATGGCTATTTAGTTCTGATTTCATTTGGTAGGTATTTTGTTTCTTAGCATGTTTCTTAATAGTATGTTATGACCTTCAATGTATTCTACCAATCCCTGTGTTTTGTAAAAGCTTCATGTCTACAGGCAGGACATTTAACTCCTGCAATTAAAATATTTTTATTTGCAAGGAGAGAGAGAGAAAGAGTATGGATATTGGCAGGGCAGGGCCTTCTTGCCACTGGAAACTCCAGATGCATGAGGCACTCAGCATCTGGCTTTATGTGGGTACAGGGTCTTGAACCTGGTCATCAGGCCTTGCAAGCAAGTGCCTTAACCACTTGGGCATCCCTGAGCCCAAAATTGCATGGAGGCCTGGAGGAATGGCTTAGGGGTTAAGGCATTTTCCTGCAAAGCCAAAGGACCCAGGTTCAATTCTCCAGGACCCACATTAGCTAGATGTACAAGGGGGATCATGCATCTGGAGTTTGTTTGCATGTCTGGAGTCCTTGGAGCACCCATTTTCTATCTCCCCCTCTCCTTCTTTCTCTATCAAATAAATAAATAATATAAATATAAATATAAATATAAATATAAATATAAATTTCATGGGCTGGAGAGATTGCTTAGTGGTTAAGGCATATGCCTGCAAAACTGAAAGACCCCGGTTCAATGTTCTAGGTCCCAAGTAAGCCAGACGCACATGGTGCATGTGTCTGGAGTTCGTTTGCCGTGGCTGGAAGCCCTGGTGCACCCATTTTCACTCTCTCTCCCCCTCTCTCTGTCTCTAACAAATAAATAAAAACAAAATCATAAAAAATTCATACATGTGATCATTCCACATGATGTTTTGAGGAATGCATACATATATATTGTGAAATGTACAAATCAAGTTAATTAGTTCTATGTCTGTGCATATATATGTGGTAACTTGAAAAAAATATTTTTAATAATTACTAAATTATACTAAAGACATCTTGAATACTACAGCTCTCTTTAACTTATTGTGTGTGCATGCGTGTGTGTGTATTTGTTTCTTTTGTATGTGGGTCCCATGGCACAATGTTGAGGACACAGGACAAATTCAAGTGTCGGTCTTCACCTTACACCTTGTTTGAGGAAGAATCTTTACTTTGTTGTTCTTCACTGAGGAGTTAACCACACTAGCTGTCCCACAAGCTTTGGGCCAATTCTCTGCCTTTTTTTTTTTTTTTTTTTTTTTTTTTTTTTGAGGTAGGGTCTGACTCTACTCACTCTAGCCCAGGCTGACCTGGAATGCACAATGAAGTCTCCCGCTGGCCCAAACTCACACCACTCCACACACCTCTGCCTCCCAAGTGCTGGTATTGAAGACACACACAGCCATGCCCAGCTCCTGCCTTTCTTCTCACCACAAGCAGGCAGGGATTGCAGCTGTTGTTAGTACTCCATGAAGCCTCACATGAGTGCTGCAGATGCACACTTAGATGCACACACTTAGTTGGCAAGTGCTTTTATCCAGAGTCATCCTCCCAGACCTGAACTTATTTGTTCTGACTTAACTTCTGTGTCATTTGACAACATTCAAAACAGAGGCCATTTTATATAGCCTACATTTTACATGAGCTATTTTGTTGCTGTTGTTATTGTTGTTGATTTTACTTTGTTTTTGAAGGTAGGTTCTCACTCTAGCCCAGGGAGACATGGAATTCACTATGTAGTAGCAGGCTGGCCTCAAACTCAGGGTGATCCTCCTACTTGGTTTCCCAAGTGCTGGGATTAAAGGGCAACAACACTATGTCTGGCTCCATCAGCTGTTTTGGTTAAGGGTCTACTGTAGTCAGCTCCACATTGCTGAGACAAATATCCAACCAGAAACAGTTTATGGTAGGAAAGGGTTTATATCAGCTTACACATTCGGGGGAAGTTCCATCAATGACAGAGGAAGCTGGCTATCTTTCACAGACACAAACAGAGAGCAAGACCAAACAGCTAGCAAACACCAAACACAGCAACCAAACACCAAAACACAAACAGTGAGCAGGAATGCCAGAGCTCAAACTGGTACCTCTACATTTTGAGGGTGCAATTCAGATCTGCTTCCAGTGACAAGCCCCACTGAAGCAGAAATCTGCCTGCTAGTGGTTCAAACTGTGAACTCAGTTTCTATTTATTTATTGATTTATTTAAGAGAGAGAAGGAATGGGCATGTCAGGTCCTCCAGTGCCTATAAATTAACTCCAGATGCAAGTGCCACCACTTTGTGCATCTGGTTTACGTGGGTTCTTGGGGAACCGAACCTGGGTCCTGTTTCTTTGCAGGCAAGCCCCTTAACCACTAGGCCATCTCTGCAGGCCTATAAACTCAATTTTAGTAAAACTTCTGAGTCTATGGGGCCGTACATTTACATTATCACATTGAAACTACAACTGGATCTTATTTGGAAAATGTTTATTCCTTGAAACTATAATCCATTGAAGTTTTAACATGCCATCTGTTTTTATCTTGCAATAATTACTAAAATAAAACAACCCTGAAACAAATTGCATGCTTTCTGTCTGATCTATTTCCAAGAGCAGTAGTCTAAAGGGATTGCTTTCTTGACTTTCTGTTTGTCTAAAAACAAAGATACAAGACAAAGCTGTGTTTCAATTAAATATCAAAGAAAATCAAAGTTATTAGATTAGTGTAGACCACACAGAGTCCCTATAAAGAAACTTTTGAAAAGTGTGTCATGATAAATCTCCTAAAATATATTGACGTTGCCAGCTTTTGTCCACATGGAAAATCTTCCATTCTATTCCCAGACTGTTTCATGTAGAGATTAACCCAGTGATCCCGCACTTGAAAGAGCATGCTCCAGGACTTCATTGATATTCACGCTACACTGTTCTTTGGGGAAAGACTGGGTAATCCATACAAATTGCTGGCTGATGAAACCACTAGCAGAAATGGAAATGAACTATTTTGGAAAATAAAGCCAAATAAAATTGGTGGAAATAAATATGCTTCAATGAAGTCATCAGTGATTAAAATTGAAAAGATCATAATGTTTTAATGATAATGGGATTTTGGGCTATTTTGTCAACCATTTTTGGTTGTGATTATGTTTATAAATGTATAAAAGTATACATAGAAATATGTTTAAAATGGTGTCCTCTAGTGAAACAGATATCATAGGTAAATTGTACCTATTTAATACACATTGAGTACATAAATAATATACAGATAGAGGAATACATTTTTTCAGTGTACAAAATGATATTTTAAGCAAATACCATTTAAATGTTGTGAGATGAAAGAGTAATTTATACTGAAAATTTTATCATCTAGATATATCTGCAAATATATATATATTTATCCTAAAAATCACTTTCTACATTTTTTATTTTACATACAAGTGTGGAAGTAAATGCTTCTGTGGCTATTCTCTTTCAGCCTTTCTTTAATGAGTGTTCACACAGATTTTTCTTCCATCTAAACATTTGCTATATGTGTATATATACATGAAAACAGCAATAGTTAAGAGAAAACATTAATCATTTGAAAATTTTATTTTGTTACTTAATAGAGATTTGCTGAAATGTCAAGCTTTACATGCATCTTTTTGCTTAAATTTCATATTCTATGTCATTATACTTAAATCCTTACTGCTACCAGAATTCTGCACATAAGCAGATTAACCCCAAATGAATAATTTTGTTTCTAATATTGCCATTTGGAAGAATAGATTGATCATCTTTAAAAAATGTGGATTTTGAAAATTGGGTGATGCCTCAGCATTTAAAGGCACTTATTTGCAAAGCCTGCAGCTGAGGTTCAACTTCCCCATAGCCACAAATATCTAGATACACAAAGGGTGGCATCTGTCTGGAGTTAATTTACAGTAGCAAGAAGCCCCAGCATGCACATCAGCTTCAGCCCTTTCTCTTTCTCTTCCTTCTCTCTTTCTACTTTTCTTCCTCCTTCCCATTCTTACCCCCCTCTCTCTTCTTATAAAAAACAAAAATGTGTATTTTGGTAATTTATTGTGAGCTTGACAGTGCTTAGACAAATGGCATTATAGGGATAAATATTTCTTCCATTATACAACATATCCTGTTAGTGGGACACTACCAGTTTGTTTTTATTCCCTACTTTGTTTTTCATATAATTGGAAATATTAAATGTTCGACAGATCTGTGGGCCCATAGTCACTGACTCTGATGGCTTTAACACTGTGATGAGCACTTCTTGTGTATGCGCTGCGTCAAATATTCACCCAGGCTTCTGAGGAAAGGAGAATAGAGTATATCTTCAGATCAGTTAGCATCTCTAAACATTGCTTTTCTATACTGTTCACCTGTGCTGTTAAGGCCAAAGGTGCACCAACCTCAGGTGGACAACACAGTTGTAAGCTTACCTTTAGAGAAGTTACATGTAAGGAATTTAGCATCTCACAGAAATAATATCACAAAAGATATTTGCAAGGGCCATAAATATTAAGTAATTATTTAATTTATGTAAATAATTTTTAACTGCATAAGTTACAATGATTTTAAATTTTTAAGTCCTATAGTGTAACTCAGACTGTCTTTAGTGATGTAGAATTAGAGCCAAGACAGGTGATGCTAGTATAAGAAAATAAATTATTGATCTTGTGGCATATAAAACTCTTCTCATTTCTGAGCAGTATAATTCATAAGACGCAGTGGAAAATTGGTTGGTAAAGTTTATCCTACAATAATCATACAAGCAAATAGTATGCCTCAGGAGTTTTAGTTCTAACAGAAGTTTGGGAAGGTAGACTGCAAACTGCTTTGTCTCATTACTGTCTGTCTTTCACAAAGCGCTTTAAGGAAACAATGAAGCAAGTGAGGGATAAAAAAAAAAAAAAAAAAAAAAAAAAAAAAACAAGGGAAAGAATCTTCAGCTTTGGCAACTAGAATGAATGGAAGTGGAAACTAGTTCTCAATTCCACTGTATGAAATATGAACGAAGGATTTTTCCCTTGTAGAGTTTATCGTTTTCTGTGGGTGGAATCAAAAGGATACATTTATGTTTCTGCCCTTTTTGATAAAGCCCCTCATGTATCTGAGATGAAATATTTTTAATATTAATTTAATATTTAATGTTTTTTCAAAACATATATTAAAACAAATAACAAAAATAAAAAAGCAAGAAAAAACATTGAGTTTTTTTGTGGTTTGTTTATTTAAGGCAGAAAGGCTTTATTTCTTTTTTAAATATATATATATATTTTATTAACAACTTCCATGATTATAAACCATATCCCATGTCAATTCCCTCCTTCTCCCCACTTTCCCCTTTGAAACTCCACTCTCCATCATATGCCCTCACCCTCTCAATCAGTCTCTCTCTCTCTCTCTCTCTCTTTTTTTTTTTTTTTTTTTTTTGATGTCATGATCTTTTCCTCCTACTATGATGGTCTTGTGTAGGTAGTGTTAGGCTCTGTGAGGTCATGGATAGCCAGGCCATTTTGTGTCTGGAAGAGCATGTTGTAAGCAGTCCTACCCTTCCTTTGGCTCTTATGTTCTTTCCACCACCTCTTCCACCATGGACCCTGAGGCCTAGAAAGTATGATAGAGATATTGCTGTGCTGACCACTCCTGTCACTTCTTCCCAGCACCATGATGCCTTCTGAGTCATCCCAAGGTCACTGCCATATGAAAAGAGAAGGTTCTCTACAAAAAGTGAGAGTATCATTAATATATGGGTATGAACAATAATAGAAGTGCTTACTGGGTAGCTTGATGAGCATAGTATATACATTTAGCCAGGCAGCAGCAGATGTTACACACTTAGGGCTCATGACTACCCCTGTTTTAAGTTTTCAGTATCAGGGATGTATTCCCTCTTATGGAGGGGGCCTCCAGTCCAATTAGAGGACAGCTGGCTTCTCCCATGACAGACATGCCACTGTTTACCTGTTGGCTAATTTGACCTGGCTGGCAAAATTTAAGTCTTGCACTGTCCACTGTTGAGTATATTCACTAGTGATTTATTTTTCTCCCATTGAACTGCATGCAGAATGGCTTCTCCCAGCTGTCTGTCATCTGGTCTACATGGAGGAGGTTATCAGCTCAGTTCCAGCAGGATTTCTCAAAGGCCTTGCAGCCTAAGTATGTGGAGTCTTCAGCAATAGGGTATTGCCATCTATTCCTGGTGGGAAACTCAGGGCCTTGGCAAGGGCCTGTAATGTTTTGGGGCATCAGGGACCTCCCTGGCCGACAATTCACTGGAAGGTATCCCAACCCTGGTACAGAAAATTTTCTAGCCACAATCTATGGCTCCTGAGTGTTCCATTGTCCAAAAAAGTAGGTTTCCATATGATTTATTTATATCCTCTTAGATTTTGATTAGCCCTCCTTCCACCTTTCCTTTAGTCAATCTCTTTCCCTGAACTCACTTGGGCCTTTTCACCCATTACTATATTCTTCTACATATATAATACCATCCAATTAAGTACCCCCTCCCTTCTTTTCCCTTCCCTTTATATCTCTTTTATAGCTTACTGGCCTTTGCTACTGAGTTTTCTTCCTACTCATACAGAAGTCCAATCATGAGAGATCACATGTGACGTTTAGCCTTCTGGGCCTGGGTTACCTCACTTTGTATAATCCTTTCCAGATCCATTCATTTTTGTGCAAATTTCATAACTTCATTTTTCTTTACCACTGAGTAGAACTTCATTGTATAAATTGCCATATCTTCATTATCCACTCATCTTTGCCAAGACCAATACGTTGAAGGGTTTCCCCTACTTTTTCTTCTAGTACTTTCAGAGTTTCAGGTCTGATATTAAGGTCTTTAATCCATTTCCTTCTTGCATGATCTTCACTTACAATTTTAATAACACTGGACGGTTCTTTATATTTGTCTAATGATTCTTCCTGATCTATTTCAGATGCATTTTAGCATATATTTACATGTTTAGAAACTGTGAACAAGTTATTTGACTTTGTTATAAATTATCAAACAATCCAGTAGAAAAATGTTCAGTGAAAGAAATGGTTATGTACATAATTTTAGATATCAAGTGTGCCGGGTGTGGCGGTGTATGCCTCCTGCACTCGGAGGTAGAGGTGGGCAGAATTGCCATGAATTCCAGCACACCCTGAGACTACATAGTATTTCAACTGTACTTTTTGATGCATGCATTCATTCTTGTTAATATTTTATTTTAAAATAGTCTCTGAATTTGAAAATTCATCTTATTATATTTGGTGAGTTCAATAAAAGCATTATGATCTTACAGTTAATTTGCTCACTTAAAAATTTTTGTTGAGAGTTAGGCAGTGTGCTACAGTTAGGAAAATTGTTCTCAGAAAGAAAACTATGGTGCCTACAGTACCAGAACTTATGGGCCAAAAAGGAAATCATTCATAAATACATAAGTAAACTGACAAGTAATAACGTAAATAGATGATTATGTGTGACAGGTCCCAATACAGGGGATTTTCATCATCTACAAGTTGAATTAAAATTTTCTGAAGGGAAACTTCATTTTTGTTGAGGACTCTGAATATGGACTGTATTGACCCAGAAATATAGCATGCAACAAACAATGAGTCTGTCACACATCAAACACCTGTGACGAAGGGACTATTGAGGGAATCTGAGTGAATTAATGGATACTGGCACAAGCTGAATCACGACACAGGCATATGCCAAGCCACACAGTCTTGACAAAAAACAAAACAAACAAAAAAAAAAACCAGACAATGAACACTTAAAAAACAAAGATCAGTATAAACTGGGTATAGACATACATGCATATAAATTATGACCAAAAGTCTGTATTTCTGTCCAGATTGATAGTAGCCAAAACAAAGACGTTTTTGAAATTAAATAATCTTGTAGAAAAACCCGTTTGTCTTGTTTATAGAAGAGGTATCAAATACAATGGACATTCTAGGGAGTGAATTTAAAAGAATCGATGATTGTTACTGTTTCTATTATTCTGGGAAATAAATTGGCATTGAAAATTATTTTCTTACTAATATTTTTCCTCATTGAGAGCCCAGCTATTTGTGTTTCCAGAGAAATAGGTGTTTCTGTGGATTTGTTTCTCTTAAGATCAAGTCGTATGCAACAAATGTAGGCATTTTTTTTTTTTTTAATATTGGAGATCAATTTCAAATACAGTGACATGTCTCCATTAAGTTGGTCCTAGATGTCTTGGACTGGGTGCATAACTGCATATACACACCCTCACACTTATCGTCTAAAGGGGAGTTTCTTCTGCTTCTTCCAGATACTAAGCGTTCCTCTTCTTACCTCACAGTGTCGCAGAAAAGGCTGGAAAATCTTGAAGAAGAGGATTTCCTTTATGGGAGGGTTAATGTTTCCAACTTTGTCATTAAGAAACATGTATGCCTAACAAATACAACATCCAATATATTTCACATTAGAATGAGCCAATTCCCTTTGATCGTAGGAGACATAATAGCTCTTATCAGGTTTTGCTATTGACAATCTCTCTCAGCATGGGACTTAAAGTAATCACAGTTCTGATATGAGATTTAAAAGAGGTACCTGAAAGTACATTTTCACTTAGATTCAGGCGGGCGCAGTTATGCTCCATTTCTCTGAAGAAGGTCTTTGAAAGCATATGATGGTTAAATCTACATTTTTGGATATATGGTTTCCCCCCAGTTTATATGACTAACATTCCCAATAACATTTGAATCTTTACATTATAAACTCTAATCTATAGATGTCTATGATTTGTTACATGATGGCCTTGTGAAAATTCCTTTATTCTCAATCTGGTTTGGTATCCTCTTTTTAAAACTAGGACCCATGATTATACTTAACCTTCAAGTGTTTTGTAATATAATTCATGTAGTCAGTCAAGCTCTCAGAGCAATGCTAGAATGTTCCAAGAACTGAGTAAACACCAGCAATGAAAATAATGATGTAAGTAGGGATATTAAATGTAGAATAATATTTTGTCCCTTTAGACCGTAGGTTCCAAATAATTTTCTGCGAAACATCCCACTCTCTGCTCACAGCTTTAAGCCTCACTGCATATTCTCCATACACAATTTGCTAATCCTAGTCTCAGTCCGGTGCAAATATCACTGGGTTGTACCAGTGTTTACGTGAGAGTCACTTGCTGTGTATATCTTCTTTCCACATAAAATTCAATCCTGTAAAACTTGGGGACATGGTTTTATGTATATGAATCCTAACTCATATTCAATAACGACTTAATGACAAACAAACAAGAAATAGGAGTGACTTCAATTATCTACCAGGATGTCATTGTAAGTCATTTCAGGTGCTAATGTAAGGCACACAAGAGAACTTTGTGTTTGGAATATTATGGCTTTATCTAAGTACCCAGCATACCTTCCTGAATTTCATAGATTGTGAAAAATCAGGCCAACAGATACTTAGTTTTGAAATAGGGCAGAATTTAAGCCCTAGGCAGATACCGTTTCAGAATTGTTCTCTTTGATTGGGTCCAGGAAAGAAAGAGCATAGCTGAGAAACAAAATCTCTACTTGGGGTTAATCGTGACTTGCGAGGAGCAGCTTCGTAAGCAAATGCCCGCTGCATATTATTTTGTATTATCTATTCTGGATAAAGAAGCTGTGAGCTTTAAGTCAGGTCAAAAGGAAAAAAAAAAAAGAATAAAAGATTTCTTAAAAAAAAAAAAATCTAGGTCACATTTGGCTTCTAAAGCCTCTTTGCTCATTTGTTTGATTGTTGTCCTAAATCTAAAGAGTCAAATTTCAAATAAAATATTTTCTCCAAGTCAGTTCTTGAACTATAAATGAGGACACAAAATAATAAATGCTTGAGTTTATGGTTTAAATACCTGCTGTAATGCCAATGTTTGTTTTACCTAGTCAAAGCTTAAAGCTACATAGCCAATATTTTTCCTAGAAACACTGAGTTAAAATTTATTCATTTATACAATAATCTTTTACTTATTTTTATTAAAACCTTACACTGTTTATAAGACGTGGAAATGTTGCTAAAGCACATATAACTATATCGAACATGCCTTGACTTAGATTCCTGAATATTGTATATCTGCTGGGTAAATCAAGTTGTCAAAATTTTGTGAAATATCTTCATATTTTTTCTAAAGGATCTCAGGACTTTACACATTATCATTACTATTATTATTATTATTTGCTAAAGGTAATTTCTTAGATGAAAATATTTTAGATTGACATAATTTCTTTTACTTGAGAAAAACTTCTGAATAATCGTTCAACAAATGTTAAGTACATAGGATACTGAATAGAACCTAAACCACAGACTTCAAAGCCAGGCATGGCAGTGCACACTTTTAGTCCAGGAACTCCAAAGGCTGAGATAGGACAATCACTGTGAATTAGAGATCAGTCAAGGCCTAAAGAGCAAGTTCCAAGTAAACTGAGGCTAGAGTGAGTTCCTGTCTTGAAAACAAGAAAACAACAACAAAAACACCTAACCACATAGGCCATAGTCTAAAAGTTTACAATATTGTCAGAGTCATGGTGTAAATCCATGAAATGTTAAATAATAAAGAAATTTAAAAATTATTAAACTTCACATAGTTGAGTTATTTACAATGAACATATCAGTTTCTTTAAAAAAAAACACTCTCATAGCTGTAGTAAGCAGATCATTAATACTAAATTCTTTGATCACATATCCAATGTAATCTCATACTGAAGCAAAAAGTGAAATTATTTCATTAATGACCATTGAGGAGCCACGAGCTAGTCAGGATTTAGACACAGGGTGAGTAAAATTCAAATTTGGTCGTCAAGTCTCTTTCTCTGTGAAACTTATGTAACTTTTTCCAAGATGGGAAGATGGCTGGAGTATACACACACACACACACACACACACACACACACACACACACACTGTTTCCACACATTTGTAACCAGTGCACCCATGCCTAAATTTTACATGACATGAGAAGTAGGGGAGGAAATACTTGTATTATTCATAGTGCCAATTTTTCCTAGCTGAGAGACACTGTCTTTGTTTTTTTTTTTTTTTAATGAAACTTATTGGAGATTTTGTTGGAATACCTACACCATGTGGATAGTGAATCAGCTTTTCCTCATTGAATTTCTTTTTTTTTTAAATTTTTTATTAGCATTTTCCATGATTATAAAAAAAAAAATCCCATGGTAATTCCCTCCCTTCCTCCCCACACTTTCCCCTTTGAAATTCCATTCTCCATCATATTACCTTCCCATCTCAGTCATTGTACTTACATATATACAATATCAACCTATTAAGTACCCTCCTCCCTTCCTTTCTCTTCCCTTTATGTCTCCTTTTTAACTTACTGGCCTCTGCTACTAAGTATTTTCATTCTCATGCAGAAGCCCAATCATCTGAAGCTAGGATCCACATATGAGAGAGAACATGTGGCGCTTGGCTTTCTGGGCCTGGGTTACCTCACTTAGTATAATCCTTTCCAGGACCATCCACTTTTCTGCAAATTTCGTAACTTCATTTTTCTTTACCGCTGAGTAGAACTCCATTGTATAAATGTGCCACATTTTCATTATCCACTCATCAGTTGAGGGACATCTAGGCTGGTTCCATTTCCCAGCTATTACAAATTGAGCAGCACCTCATTGCATTTCTTGAAGGATTAAATAAAATGATCCAACTCGAAAAACTGATATCTTGTCTGGAAAATAGCATGTCTTAAGCATATGTTGTTACCTGGTACAAATAGCACTGTATGTATGTATACCTATGTATAGAGAAAATAACTTACCAGTGCCCAAGGACAGACAACGCTATATCTTACCATGTGTGGTATATTAGTCATGAAGCAACTGTTCTCTGAATTCGGAATGCTCAATAAGAGATCCCCAATTCAGGTGCACCTATATCTTATTGTCGTCCATGAAAGTTTGACTAGGCACTAAATTCAGTGGCATTTATATCTCAAAATATGTAATAATGAACAACACTAACAGAACCAGCAACCACCTCCAGGTTGGATGTCACCATTTCCATGCTCCTTGGAGGTAAGAAGCGGAGCGTCCACACGCAAAGGTGTGTCTTTCAGACATGCCATGAGGACATAGAGCGGGAAATCAACTGTCGGTCTTCTAGGCTTAGGACATGAATTCTGGAGTTCATTTTTACTTAGCTCTGATTCTGTTCTCTTGCTCAATTTACATTCAGGATATGTGATAGTGCTGAAGTGGGACCCACATACCTTTAACAAAACTCTTCTACTCTTATTAAAGAACCGGGGATTCCCATAGGTTTGAGCCATGATAGGGCCATGTGGCCAGGCTGAAGATGCTGTCAAAGTGTCATTCCCATGTGACTCAGTGATATGCCTTTTATTTTGATTGCTGGATATTTTAACAACTTCAGACGTAAACTTGAAAGACTGGCAATGGCTATTCATGAAAATCTACTTTTCTATAAAATGATATAGCCATTTAGTACTTTTGTGCAAGAAGTGTTTTCATGATACATTCCTTTATATTCTACAACTTTCAGCATTTCTAAGTTTTTAGAATTAATACAGAATTATTATAGATAGAATACACAAGGTTCTATTTTAATAATTTATATCCTATGCTTTTGATTGTAGTTTCTAATACAATTTAGTCAAATAGGTGATTTAAGTCACATTTATTTATGTTTTGCCCAATATAAATATATAGACATGTTATGCTGTATTCATTCTTCAGTGCTTTTTTTCTTTCACTGCGTTATTTTAAGGTTAACATTTTTTTGTTTGCTTTTTAAATTTTTGTTTATTTATTTATTTATTTATATGAGAGAGATTGAGATCGAGAGTGAAAGAGGCAGAGAGAGAGAGAGAGAGAGAAAGAGTGATAGAGACAGAATGGGCACTACATTGTGCATCTGGCTTATGTGGGACCTGAAGAATCAAGTCTGGGTCCTCAGGCTTCACAGGCAAGTGCCTTAACCACTAATCCATTTCTCCAGCCTGACTTTATTTTATTAAAATCCTAAGTCATGCTCCTGTGTGTTCAGATATCATATCATGCTTCTCAGGAAACAAAAATCAAATGGCATAGCTTGAGAAAGGAGACTTTCTGTTCTTATTACTTGTTTTTTGCCTGTGGTATTTTGTTTAAGTTTTTTAAAGGCTCAGATAATCATCATTATTGTAGATAGCCCCAGAAACCTGAAGAGATGTTTCAGAAAAAGTCCTTTCATTGTTTAGTAGTAGTTAGGAATTAGCTCTGGCAATTATGGAAGCTGTTTCATGATATTCCGTCTGCAAACTTGGAAACTGGCAGATCAGAGATGTAATTCAGTCCCTATAATATGCATTGGAGCTATTGGTGAAAATTTTAGTCTACAGCCAATGGGCTAAGTGGGTGAACTATTATCACAAGTACAGTGTTCCAAAGGCCTTGTAACTTGCAGACCTGAACACATGAAATCAATTACAGATTATTATTTATAAATTTGGACTGGTACATTGCACAGTAATATCTTCACCAAGAGTCATAATAATTTTAGTCATTAAATGGGTATGATTTGGTGCTTATTTTCAAATCTATTCTGTAGATCTGTAGGAGTAGTAGTAAGTCAAAGAAAAATTCTGGCTTTTGTGGTCTCTGTCCTTCTAAATACCCAGTGTTCCACGTATTTCACATTAAATTATTAAATTATCATTAATCATTTCTCTTTCTTAGCTGCATAAATTTTACCTCCAAGTTCACATTAAATAGCCTATTTCACATTTCCATCTGCTAGTACAGTTATTTGAAACCCCACCTTAATATATTAAATGGTTTTAATACAACATATAAAATTCCCTAATACAGGTTCCTTGGTTCTATAATATTTCATCATCACTGGAGGGGAAAAATCAGAAGAAAACAAGATAAAATTAAAGGAGATGTATTATTCTCACATCTTTTCCCTTAAAGGAAAGCTATGTAAATTTCTTATGAATGTTCTTGACTCTGACTTTCTGTGATGATATATGACTTCATGCATTCTCCCACTTGTTACTGGATGTTATCAGAAGTTATTAGCTGTATGTTCAGTAGAACCTCAAATTCTTCAATAAGTGTACTCATACTTATCAAGATTAATAATAAAGAAATTATCTCATATGCAAGATGGCACAGATGAGTTTTCATGGCAATGAAGGGAGTCCTCAATTCTCTGTGTTCGAGATGGCTCTGCCATTGTGGCAAGGAAGGAAAAAAATGACATGCATGTGATTAACATGAAGCATATTATAATTAACTCCCATGAACAACATCCTATTGTCAAGAAATTAACCACACAGATATGCCTGCAAGTTTGTATAGAATGAAAATATGTGTATATATATATATATATATATATATATATATATATATATGTGTGTGTGTGTGTGTGTGTGTGTGTGTGTGTGTGTGTATGTGTGTGTGTGTGTGTGTTTGTGTGCATGTGTTGTGTGTGTGCTTGTGTGCGTGTGTGTGTGTTTATACATGTACATAAGCACAACTAGAGTTATCATATGTTTTTTATTTTATTTCTTTATTTATTTGAGGCGGGGGAAGAGGCAGAGAGAAAGAGAAAATGGGCATTCCAAGGCCTCCAACCACTGCAAATGAACTCCAGATATATGTGCCTCATGTGCATCTGGCTTATGTGGGTCCTGGGGAATTGAACCCCGGTCCTTAGACTTCTCAGGCAAACACCTTAACTGCTAAGCCATTTCCCCAGCCCTGATTATCATATTTTAGTAGATAATGTTTAGAAATACAATATTAGAGGAGTGTATTGAACTCTTGGTGTCCCAACATTTAAGAGAAGAAAGGGATAATAAATCCTAAAAGTGAGTCATTAGATCTACATCAATTAGATGTAATGCAAATTTTTCGTGGTAGAACTTGTAAATTACTTCTGTATCATCCATTTACTATTCCTTTTGGTTTCTGAGCATAAAGACCATTGTACTAATCAGCCAAAGTGTATGATAAAGCAACTATTTTCAGAGGTAGTTCTGTGACTTAAATATTCAATGCACTTAGTAGTCATTTTAAAAATAAAATACATTTATTATATATGCATTATTATACATTATTTGCC
The DNA here is from genome assembly GCF_020740685.1 of Jaculus jaculus. NCBI lineage: Eukaryota > Metazoa > Chordata > Mammalia > Rodentia > Dipodidae > Jaculus > Jaculus jaculus. Next base: position 47,170,715 of record NC_059120.1, on the reverse strand, counting down.
TGCAAAGCCAAAGGACACAGGTTTGATTGCCCAGGACCCACATTCTCCAGATTCACAAGAGGGTGCATGCATGTGGAGTTCATTTGCAGTGGCTGGAGGTTCTGACACACCTATTCTCTCTCTCTCTCTCTCTCTCTCTCTCTCTCTCTCTCTCTCTCTCTCTCTCCCTCCCTCCCTCCCTCCCTCCCTCCCTCCCAACCTCCCTCCTTCCTTCTCCCTCTTTCTTTGCCAAATAAACAAACAAATCAATAAATAAAAATATTTAAAAAAATAAAATACATCACATTTTAAATGCTGAAATGATTTAGGCATATCACAAAGGTAGCTCGGGTTTAGTCCCAGACCACAACATTCCACAAAACTGTGTGATTTATGAAAGTGATTTGCACTGTACTACCATCATGGTTATGCATGTGTAAAACATCTTGCTTTTGTGATGGTGGATGTTGTGATAATTTATACTGATGATTAGCTAGACAGGATCTAGAATCATCCAGGAAATGAGCTTCTGGACATACCTAGATTAGTTTATCTGCGGTGGGAAGATCCACCTTAACTGTACGCGGCACCAGGCCGTTGGCTGTGGTCCTGGACGTGGTCAAAAGAAGACAAAAGTAACTGAGCACAGCATTCACTGCTGTCCACATCCTCATTGTGGTCTGTATACGGCCAGAGGCATCCATCTCCTGTGGCTATGTCTTTGCTGCCATGATGGACCCTAACCTTAAACTGCAAGTTAAAATAACCCCTTCCTTCCTTATTTATTTATTTTTTTCTGATCAAGTGTTTGATCATAAGTTCAAGGCCTATTTAAGCTACAGAGTGAGCTGAAGGCCAGACTAGGCACTTTAGCGAGCCACTATCTCATATCAAAAAATAACACGGGAGCTGGAGACATGGTTTAGTGGTTAAGAAGTTTGCATGCAAAGCCAAAGGATCCCAGTTTGATTCTCCAGTATCCACATAAGCCAAATGCACAAGGGGGGTGCATGCATCTGGAGCTTTTTTGCAGTGGCTGGAGGTCCTGGTGTGTCCATTCTCTCTCTCTTTCTCTCTCTCTGCCTATTTTTTCTCTGTAAATAAATAAATAAATAAAGTAAAACGTAGGACCAGGGACACATTTCAATAGTAGAATGTTTGTCTTAGCATGGCCTTAGACCTGAGGTACAATTCCCAGTACCTCACAAGAGAAAAACACATTAATAATGAAGTTTGCCTTATAATTGTCTTTTCGTTGCACAGAGCATTTCCCTGAGGCCAGTGGTGGAATTTGATGGAGTTATGCGCACTAGAACTGAGAGATCTGGAGTGACCGTTATTACTTTTCTCATTGCTGAGGCAGAATACCTCACAGATAGCAACTCCATTGAGGCAGGAATCATTTGGGTTCAAAGTTTGGAGGAACAGAATATCACAGCAGAGGAGGATGGAGGACTATGTGGTGGCTCATAGCTATGACAGTGGGTGCATGAGACTATTTGCTTGGATTTGGGCGGATTTGGAAAACAAAGAAAAGGCCAGAATCTGTGTCTGCTACAAGCTCCTTCTCTCCCACTGACCACTCCTTCCAACTAGGCTCACTTTGTAAAGGCCCCCATATGACCACAAACCGTTCTACCAGCCAGAGGCCAAGTGTTGCAATACAGGAGCCTGTGTGGCCATATCACATACAAAGCGTAGCAGCCTGCTTATATTTTCTGTAAGTTTATAGCCATTTAATAATGCAAAAATAAATGAGACTACCTTCAAATCTTTCTATTTTTACATTTTCATATGCATACATATATATATGTATATATACATATATACATATATGACATATATATACATTATATATATATATATATATATATATATATAAAACATGCAATGGCAGTACGTAAGCATTTCAATTTCTTTTTTAAATTTCTTTTCATTTATTTTTATTTACTTATTTGAGAGAAACATACAGAGAGAGAAAGAGGCAGATAGATAGGGGGGGGGGGGCGGAATGGGCATGCCAGGGCCTCCAGCCACTAAAAACGAACTCTAGATGCATGTGTCCCCTTGTGCATCTGGCTAACGTGGGTCCGGGGGAATCCAGCCTCGAACTAGGGTCCTTAGGCTTCAGAGGCAAGCATTTAAATACTAAGCCATCTCTCTAGCCCATGCATTTCTATTTCTATTTCTAAAGGGAACATAAGGAAGACAGCCAGGAAAGATCAGTCCAAAGCAAGATCAAAACACACAAAGCAAGGAAAACATCAAATCTTGCAACTCCGTATCTAGTATTTTGGCCTTTTGATATCTGATATCACCTGAACTCCAATCAATTTGGGCAACCTTCCCCTTGATCTCCAACTATCCATAGTGATTACAGCTTTTCTCTTTAGTGATCTACATTTGGAGCCTGGAGCTTTCCTTCATGAGCCTAATTTGTGATTTTCCAATATCCCAGTGCTTCCATTCCAAATTGCTTTCTACCTGAAGAATTTCATACACAGCCTAGGTATGAGCCTTCTAAAGGGAATCTGACCTTGATATATTTTGTCTTGTCTTACGGACTTTCTGAAACCTTGATGTGAGCCTCTATGTCCCCCCTTACTTTTCTATCCTACATTCCTAAAAAGAAAAAGAAAAAGGAAAAAAAAAAAAAAAAACAGCACCATAAGGATTGTGCCAAGTTTTCCTGTCAGCTCCAGATATAACCTTCTCCATCTTGGACCACAGCCACAGTTGGCTTTACAACAGAGCAGGGTTTACTGCAAACAATCTATCTTTCTTAGGTGCTGCTATGTGAAGCATTTTCTTTTCTAATGAATTTGTCTTGTTTAAAATTATTTTTTAACATTTTTTAAAATTTATGAGAGAGAGAAAGAATGAGGCAGATAGAATGTATGTGCCACAGCCTGTGGCCACTGCAAATAAACTGCAAATGCATGTGCCACCATGTGCTTCTGGCCTACATTGGTACTGGGGAATTGAACCTGAATTCTTAGGCTTTGCAGGCAAATGTCTTAACTACTAAGCCATTTCTCCAGCCCTTGGATTTGCCTTTTGAAACTTGGAGTGGGAAATGGGTAAGTTTTTGCCTTTAAAAGTCATTTCTATTGTCCCAGTGTAGACTGAGGTGCTTCTCTTCAAAGAAACGAATCTCCATGGTAATTTTTTTGTACATATTTGTCTTTCCAGCCCTGTCCACATTTTTGAGCATATTAGTGACCCTTATCTTAACAAACTGCACAGTTCTGGTATCTTTGTGGCTAGTTTTCATTTCTCACTATAAACCTTACTGAATCTAGTGAGTGATAGACGTGCTGCAGCCTAGATAATGTGCTGCTTTGATATTTTTGTCCATCAGTTTTGAATTCAGCCTCAATAAAATGTTTATGAGGAAATGAAGCCATTTTATTTACTGTAACACAGAGCAAATGGCTGTTAGCCTAATTCTTGATAGAGTCCTCTGAAGCCTAGCTTTTACTGTCAGAATTTCTATCAGCATTCTGGTCTTGCATCCTGCCTTCAGAATGGCCCATTAAGACTTGCTTATCGCATGCTAGGGCTTCCCCAGTCTGAAGTTCAAAATCTCCCACGTTATTCTCACAACCCCGGTCCTAACTAACTGCACAGTCAGATTTATCAAAGCAATGATCACAAGATAATTTGTCTAACTGCTACAAGAGACATAGATTTTCATTTATTTCAGTAATGACTGTCTTCCTTATAATATTTAACTTAAAGTCAAAAATGCAGTTCTTCCTTTGAAATGAACACTTCCTGGCCATTGGATGGATATTGAGTTGATTTCAATATGACTCTAACTCAAAAGAAACTAAGCAATAAATTAAAAAAAAATAAAAAATCAAACAACCCACTCAAAAAAATGGGGCTGAGAACAGAATAGGGAATGCTCAAAGGAAGAAACACAAATTGCTAATACTCACCTAAGAAAATGTTAAGCATTTTTAATCATCAGGAAAATGCAAATTAAAACAGCTATGAGTTTCCACCTGACTCCAGTCAGGCTGGAAAACACTAAAAAAAAATCAAATGACACCAGGTATGGTGGCTCATGCCTTTAATCCTAGCACCCAGGAGGAAGAGATAAAGGAATTACTGAGTTCAAGGCGATCGTGAGACTACATAGTGAATTCCAGATCAGCCTGGGCTAGAGTGAGATCCCTACCTCAAACCTCCCACCCAGAAAAAATCAAATGTCAGAAAATGTTAGCAATGACGCAGGGTAAGAAGAATCCTCATTCACTACCGGTAGGAGTGAAAACTTGGACAACCACTATGGAAATCAACATGGAGACACCTCAAAAAGATGAAAATAGATTGAACAACTGACCCAGCTATTTATCTACTGAGAATCTTCCCTAAAGTCTCCACACCTCACAGAGATATTTGTTGAACCATGTTTACGGGAGCTCAATTCATAAGAGCTAAGAGCTGGATTCATACAACATGCCCATTGTGGTAGATTTGCAAAATGGAATTCTATTCATCCAGTAAGGAAAATGACATAAAGAACTTTGTAGTAAAATGGATGGACTGTGAACAGACCATGCTAAGTGAACTCACTTGAGCACAGAAAGACAAATGCTGCATGTTCTTCCTCATCTGCAGCTTCCAAAATGGAATAGCATGAGTTACAGGCATACCTGACAAACAACTCGAGGGACAGGTAGTAGGGAAGGAGAATGGTGGGGTGCAGGTAGATATACTCAAAGCTAAATACAAAATGAATTGGTACCATGGAAACTTTGCTCCTGGATAGTAGACTAAAAGATATAGCCCTCAATAGGAGTATGAGGTGATCGTCTAGTAATAAGGGCCCTGGAGAGGTGGGAAGAAACCTAACCCTGAAATAATTGGCTTTGGCTTGTAACTACAATTACCACAAATTGATCTGTTGATCAGAGAGATGTATGAGGTCACCAAAACAAGGCAGACCTCAGTCAAAGCTCTGGATCCCTCACCTGTGGTTACAGGTCCTATTGCTGAAGACCCCACATGCTGACACAGAACACAAAGAGTTCTGGTTGGATTCTAGAAGGAAGCCAATTCACTAACAGCTTCCGTATTGCTGAAAAAAAAAAAAAAAAGTGCTACATGGGCTGCTGTGGGGGGAAATGACTAGCAATGTTTTGCGCAAGCAAGGGCCGCCGCTACATGAAAACAACCAGCCTGGCAAGACATGCATACCTGTGCAGTGGTGTCACCCAGCCTAGGTGGTTAACAGGTAGATGGCTTTCTAATTGGCTAAGGGTTCTGCTCGGTGGAAAGGAACCCATAAGCGGGAACTGGGAACCAAGTCAGGATCCTATGGAGACCAAGATTCTGGATTCCAACAAGAAGCTCCCACTAGACTTTTGGCCCAAAGAGAGAGGCTACTCCCATCAAAATGTCTCCAAATTAACAATCCATATCCCCTTAAACTTTCCTGATCTCATTCGCTGTTGGAGAATGCATTTTTCTTTTTTTTTTTCTTTTTCAGAAGGCAGGAAGAACCTAGGACTACCTAAATCTATCAAGCCAAGAAAAGATAACCTGTTTCCCTGGCAAGAGATGAACCACCCCTGCAAATCAGCCAGGGCCGGGCTGAAATCACAGAGAAAATGGCAAATGAGCAAGGGTGCTTCTTCCATGGTGAGCCTGACAACCAGCGCGCCGGGGTGACGGAGCCCAACACAAGGACACTCAGCACGTATCAAAGCAGAGATCCAGAACCCGCTGAAGACACACGTTAACGTAGACTTAAAACTTACCCCCAAGGTTTGGGGAATTTTGTAGGAGAGGGGACAGGATGCACAGAATGGGAGGCACTATCCAGAGGCATCCTCGCTGCCCAGAGGGGGTGGGGGAAACACTGACTGCTGCTTGCATATTGCATAACCCACAACCCCATGTGGAATACCAGCAAGCCCACCGAGGAGGGCAGGGAGAAGGGAAACGGTATCACTATCACATGTGCAGGAAACTCCCAGAACGCCGCGCACTTGTGGCTTCCAGGTGCTTTAAGCACACAATCCGGCCTCACTGTGCCCAGAAGGCGTGGCTTCAAATACAGGGATATATAATTTCTGAAACTAACGATTTCATGACATTTGCTTTGTTGGGAATTTTAGGTTTTCTTGGGGCCAGCTAACCCCATCTTCTAACATATTTATCCCTTTTTGAGGGCAATTTGTGCCCAATGACCTTCTTGTCGCGGTTGCTTTGGAAATGCATAAATTGTGTTAATTTCTTAAGGTCAAAGCTAGAGAAAAATTGGCCTCAGAGTAAATTTTTAAAATCTATCTTAAATTTATATGTATAGGTTATATACTATTATCCCCTCGCCTTAACTCCCATTATTTCCCTGGAGGTTCTCCTCAGTGTGGTTATGGGGTTATGCTGACCAATGTGGGGGTCATGCAGGCCTCAGTCAGTTCCTGTGGGTAGAAGGGGATCATGCCTTGGGATATTCCTACCTGGTCTGTGGAACTTAATATCTTTCCACCCCCTTCTTCCTCAATATTCTCTGAATGAATATATATAATAATCTTTGGGGCATGTGTATATGTGTTTGGATGTGAGTGTACATATGGAGAGACCAGGAATTGACAATGGCTCTCTTCATCCATCACCCTCCACCTTATTTTTAATTAGAGTCTAGTTACTGATCACCTTGCTCATCAGGTCATAGACTGTGTTGCCAGTAAGATTTATGAATCCTCTTCTCTCTACCTGCCAAACACTGACGTTCCACACACATCCTGCCACACCGTGCACTTACTTGGGTGTTGGAGATACAAAGTCAAGCCTTCATAACTGGGTGGAAAGTACTTTTTTGAGCCATCTCCCCAGGCATATAAAGGATGCTTCAAACAGCTATTTTACTTTCATAATAAAACTGAACATGGTCTGGAGAGATGCCTTAGTGGTTAAGGCACTTGCTTGCAAATCTAGAGGACCCTGGTTCAACTGTCCAGGATGCAAATAAACCAGATACACAAGGGGCACGTGCATCTGGAGTTTGTTTGCAGTAGCTGGAAGCCTTGGTATACCCATTCTCTCTCTCTCTCTGATAAATAAATAAGAATAGAATATTTAAAACGTGATCATATGTTTAAAAACAAACTTAGACAATACTTTAATCTATGTACAAATTGTTAACTTAGAACCATAGTCTTATAGCTAATACCTAAAATTATAATCCTTATAAGGAAAAAAGTGTTAGGAGGAAATATTCAAACTGTTTTAGACAAAGAATATTTTAGATATAACACAAACAAGATTCGTAAAAGAATTGAGAAGTCATATTAAATAAAAATACAAAATATCCAGTAGTTAATAGTTACAGGTAAAAGAATGAAAAACTACAAGTATATTAGAAAAAATTAACTCAAAAGCTCATAAAATCATCTGAAATAATTTATTTGATTTTCATTTTGCCTTATACGGTGCTATAATGTCACTTCAGCAGTTCTAGAAGGAAAATGGAATTTTCCTCACACCACTCATGACTCAAGGGAGCTATGGAAGGACAAGGCTGTTGCTTTTAGACAATGAGCTTATGAATCTGAATATAAATGTCCATGTAATTTTCACCCCTTCTAACATCTGACGAAATAAATTCCCATAATCATTGCCTACTGTAATACGTATTGAATGAATTAAATCCGCACAGCACGAGTGAGGATGGGCCGAGGTCACGCAACAAGGCAGCAGAATCTAAGTTTCTCAGGAACGTGAATGCACAGAGGCTCACATGCCAGGCCGCAGGCACAGAAACACGTGTCAGACCTTGAGATTTCACTGAATTCTTATTCCTTGGTTCCTATTCCCTTTCCAGGTACTCAGTTAAATCTCATCCTTCTTTCCCAATACTTTTCTTTCCATAAAATTTATATGAATTGGGCTGCTGAGGTGGTTTAGTGGTTAAGGCACTTACCTGCAAAGTCAAAGGACCCAGGTTCAATTCCCTAGTATCCACGTATGCACAAGGTGGTGTTTGTATCCAGAGTTCATTTGCACTGACTATAGGCTCTGGCATGCCTATTCTCTCTCTCTCTCTCTCTCTCTCTCTCTCTCTCTCTCTCTCTCTCTCTCTCTTCCTCATTCTCTCTTCTATAAATAAAATAATAAATAAATGAAATCTTTAAAAATATATCTACCTTGCCATTTAAGAGAAATCATAATTTCCCCCAATCACAGTAGTTCCTAGTGTTCTTGCTAGATATTAACATGCATACACAGAAATACCAAAAATTACAAGAATGGAATTGATGAATTTGATCGTAGCTTTCCCACTCCAGACTAACTATTCCAACTTGGGCTCTTTTCCAAGAGGAAAAACAAAGGCATTTATAAGAGTATGTGCATTTTTACTAAATTCTCTGAGAAGTGTACGAAGAGTTAAGAAAAATAAAATTACAATTTTTAGTGACTGCTATTATGGGCAAGCTTATTTAGAAATATGTGGCCGGATGGGGTGTGTTTGTGCCTCTGTAGTCACTGTCATTCTGAGTGTCTGAATATAATGGGAGTTTCTGTTTGCCAGTGGAATATATCTGAAGTTACTTATATCTCCTCATCGTACCAAAAGACCTTTCTGAGTTGCCTAATCTTTTGAGATGCACCTGCATTGGTATTAGATGAAAGTTTCCAGCAGCTTCATAGCGTACTGGTGTCAGGATGAATTGTATTACATTTTTGTACTCTATAAAACAGTATAGGCTGTCTTCCCTAAGTGGAACACTTTGTGTAAAAAAAGTCCAAGTAATTAAAATGCATGGTTAAGTTATTTCTTTTCTCATCTTTACCTAGTGTTTATGAAGGTATTTCTGATAGAAAAAGAATGCTTTTAAATTTTATAACTTAAAATGCCCTAGCAAATTTTCTAAAATTAAATTTATACTTATTGCATGCATTGATGGACCATTCAACAAAAATCAAGAAAGTCAGCTATGCATGGTCCTTTTGGACAGTGAAATGGGGAGATTTGCATTTCGGTTCACACTGGTATGCCTTTTCTCAAAATCAGCCCTTCTACTCATCTTCCAAGCCAGTATCTTAAGTCCAAGTAACACAATAGATAGTATAAACATTTAGATGAAGGAAATTACATCACTTTAAGGTACTTCTTATTTCCTAGAACATCCAAGTCGCTCAGGTGATTGTTACCCATAAGTATCATTCTAGCATAAAATAATAGTAAAATTTTAAAAAGAGGTTTATTTTGGCTTACAGACTTGAGGAGAAGCTCCATGATGGCAGGGAAAATGATGGCATGAGCAGTGGGTGGACATCACCCCATGGCCAACATAAGGTGGACAACATGACCAGGAGAGTATGCCAAATATTGGCAAGGGGAAACTGGCTATAATTCCCATAAGCCCGACCCAAACGATACACTGCCTACAAGAGGCATTAATTCTCAAACCTCCAACAGTTGGGAAGCTAGCATTCCTAAGTTTATGGAGTACACCTGAATCAAACCACCACATGCATGCATTTTATATACAAACTATACCATTTACATAGGAAATTGAGTAACTATAGATTCAAATATTCACAAACAATTCTGAAGCCTACCCTTCTAAAAACCAGGAGAATAAATCTGCTTATAATCCATACTAAATGCTAACATAAACCAGGTGTGGTGATGCAAACCTTTAATCCCAGAACTCAGAGGCAGGGGTAGGAGGATCACTGTAAACTCAGGCCAACCTGAGACTATAAAGTGAGTTTCAGGTCAGCCTGGGCTACATTGAGACCCTAATTTAAAAATCCAACAGAGAGAGAGAAAGAGAAGGGGGGGGGATTGATTATTGAGGACAGCAGTCAACTAATTGGTTTTCATTTAGAAATGAAATAATTGCATTAATCAAAATATACACTTGCTGGGGCTGAAAAGATGGCTTAGTTATATAGGTGCTTGCCTGACAAGCCTAAGAACCAAGGTTCTATTCTCCAGGACCCACATAAGCCAGCTATACAAGGTGGTGCATGCACCTAGAGTTCATTTGCAGTGGCTAAAGACCCAGGCATGCCCATTTTCTCTTCTCTCTCTCTCTCTCTCTCTCTCTCTCTGTCTCTCTCTCTTTCTCTCTCTCTGTACACACACACACACACACACACACACACACGCACACACACACACACACACACACACATATACATGTATGTATGTATATATATGCCTCTTTCTCAAGTAAATAAATTAAATGTGAAATATACACTCATATGACTATCCTATGTCTTTCCTTACAAAAGATGAAGGAAATATTGAAGGTGGTTCTGTGCTAGGTATGTGCTGTACCTCAGTCCTCTTTTTAGTTTTATTTTGAGGCAGTATTTTGCTGCATTTCTTGGGTTGTCATTGAAACTGTGATCTTTTTATCTAGCCAGCAGTTGGGGTGAAAGTTCCGTATCACCTAGACTAGGTGTGTGCACTCTTAGGAAGGAATTCTTACTTGTTCTTACCTTGTCAGCAAGTGTCCAGGGTTTAGCGAGGAAGTCTGCAGTCTTAACTACCCACCACCTGATTCTGAAACTGTGCATTCAGGGGTTATAATTTGGCAATCACAGAGAAAATAAGAGAATAACTCCAGTTTTCATGAAATGTATACACTTTTATTAGGATCATGTTAATACACTAATACCATAACAAGTTACCATATATTTAGTGACCTAAAAATCTTTTCTTTGAATTGTTACAGAAACCCAAGTAGGGAGGACTGGGTTCCTTTTGCAAGTTCCAGAGGCAAGTCTGTTCCATACTTTTTACTTTTTTTTTCTTCCAGTTTTCAGAGCAAGCAACTGTCTGCTTTCCTTGGCTTATGGCCTCATTTTCAGTGCCAGGGTCAAGTTCCTCTATCTGTCTCTCTAAGGATTCTGTCACATTCCATATTCTCTCTTTCCCCTCTCTTTACCTCCATCCCTACCTTCCCCTTTCCTTCATTACTGTCCTCCCTCTATCCTGCATTTCCTTTACTTTCCTATGGTTATATTTGACCCATTAGAAAATATTTCAGTTTTTATATGCATAAGCATGATTGGGGATTATTCACAATTGAATATAGGCATGACATAAACATTGAAAAATCAGACTTCTGAATATAATATAAACTGAAAGCAAGACAAAATATTTCCTGTCTGATTCTGGGAGTTCAGTGGTCCAACCAACTGTAAAACTGGCTAGTTGGAGGGCATCTGTGAAAATTTCTCTCCATATTAAGGGAGGGTTCAGCAAATATTTTCTAACATGTCTAATCTGAGTACTAAAATTGTAGTGTTGAGATTCTTCAAGCTGTTAGACTATCACCAATTATTTTATGCTAGTAGTAGATAATGGGGCTAAACTTTAAAATAGGTAGTCTAATATGCTGGGTTATTTGTCTTTACATTCTGTATCCTTATATAATTATTTTATAAATAATTTCTGTTTGTATAATCATGCAAAAACTATCCAGTAGTGTGCCGCATTTCTTTTAGTAGAATCCTATGGGAATAGCATGTCTTCTAACATACAATTGGCACAGACTTCAAGAATAAAAAAGGAATTGGAATTGAGGATAATTTCAATCTTTCCAGAGATTCTTCAAAGGCTTATCAGAAATGGGAGAAATGGCTTATCTAGGCTTAGGTAGAGGTAAGAAGCATGAAACAATGATTTATGGGAATAGCCAGGGACCTTCATGATGATATAAACTGGAGGCATTCTTGATAGGAAAACTTGAAAACTAGTTATTTTTCATAGATGATAAATTTTTAATGAAAATGCTAATGAGATTTTATTAACAATTTTTTTTTCATCCTTGGTAATCATGGTGTCATGTTTGTTTCATTTGGTGATATTTTGCTCCATTAAATTTCTAGGGGGATAATTTTACTAAATAATGTCTAAAACTGATAATTACAAGATGTGTATTTGTTGCAGTTGATTTTAAGATTTTAGAATTTCTACTCAGAAATGTATCAATGTGAGTTTTGCAAAACTGAAAAGTACTTTCAGTATATTTTCCTATTTATGAAGTACCACTAGAGGGCAGGGTTATTTCTCAATTTAATTAAATTGGTTCTGTTAATGAATCTAACAAATTAATGTCATATTTTATTTTTGTTAACTTTTTTGATAAGAAGATTCTATATGATGATATCTTCATTAATGCCATCATAATTATTTCTTCAGATATCCTTATATTTAATTCTCGAAACTTCATCCTACTTTACAAAGTTAAATAATGTAAAAAAAAAAAAGTTCATTGTCCGCACACAGATGCTGCTCTTGGCTTAAAAATTTCTTGATTTATTTAAGAATATTGTAAATGTCTATTTAATCATACAGAATAGCACATAATAAGACAGCAGACATTTATTATATTACTAAGACAGTCTTTTAGATTCAGTAGACCATCAAATACTTTTTGCTAGCCACTCTGTTAGACAGTAAAAGTACATATGCTAGCACATGTCAGATATTTTCTTTTGGAAGACTATTGCTCTCCAATCCAGTAGTGAATTGGAAGAATTTTACTTGTCTATGTATCTACCTCTATTTCACTTTCCTTTCAGTGCTGGAGACCCTGGCATGCCAATTCTCTCTTGCTCTCAGTCCCTCTTTCTCTCTTTCAAATGAATTTGAAAAAAAAATATTTGAGATTATAGGACCACTTACATTCAAACCACAACCTCCCCCTCAGATTGTAGGACATATTCAATTGCCCTCTCCTGCTTTGTTTTTCCCAGACTTGTACATCTATCAGGTAGCAATTAATAATTGTATCAACATTATCTTATTTGCACTGAACATAGCTTTACATAGAGAAGATTGACACCCAAAAGTAAGTGAATATGTTATAATAAAGGTACAAAAGTTAATGTAATGCTACTCACTGTGGTGCTATCTCCCATATGCTAAATTATCTTATTCATTTGCATATTAATATCTGCAACAGGGTGATGGATACAGACGCTGAGGATGCTAAAAATCCAAGAAATCCAGAGCCTGCTGAGAGCTCAATACCAAAGTAGACTTAAAGCATACTCACCAAGATTCAGGGAATTTTGTGGAAGACTGGGCCAGAAAGAATATAAGAGTCACAAGGTAGGAGGGTATAGCCAGAGACGTTAAGCCCCCCCCCCACACACACACTGACTGACTGCTGCTTTCATAACCCATAATCCGTAATGCTGTGGTGAATACCAGCAATCCCACTGGGGTGCACTCACATCACAGTAGGAGCAGGGAGGAGGGACGTGATCGTACCAACACATGATTTATTCATACAAAGTTTCTACTTAATAAAAAAAATAAACTTTAAAAAAATTAAAAAGTTTAACCTAAAAAATTATATATGTTATGCTATACAACACTGTTCTCAAATAAGTTCCATTCAACAAGCATTATTATACTGAGAACTGAGTGTGACAAGACTAATAAAATTGTCCAAGCCTTTAAAGAACATCCCAAATGAAAACACAACGTGCCCTGTACAACTTATCTTTAGTCTTCAGGCCATCTAGGGAAGACTGTCAAGTTTTTGATATAATGTAAAGAAAATGAAACATGTAGATGGCATCAGTGAGATGAAAAATAGTATAGTCATTATGCAATATGGCATGTGGCATCCACAAAATAATGAAAAACTAATGTGTGGTCTGTCCCAGCTATCCCACTGTGAGGATATATCCAGGGGCAAGAGCATTGCTGTATATTTCAATGTGCATAAAGTATATTCAGAAAATAATTATTATCCTCCAAATTTTGTTTTTGATTTTATACTGATCTATAAAAATTCTAGACAAGTAAAATAAGGGTAAATTTATAGTTGTAGTTTATATATTGTCATTATAAACTGGTAGAGAAGTACCATTTTTGGAGGAGAAAATAAGGGGTGATTTAAGAATGGAGAACTTGTTTTTTAAGGAGATATACTGCTGGGAATAACAAAAAGTGTGAGGAAGGTAAATATTAAAATTAGAGGGAAAGACAGACAGGGACATCAATATTCATCATCTAATTTATTCAGAGAAGAAAAATATATAATTTTACCTCATGATTAGAACATATTACAGAGGCAGAATGCTTCTTGAGGGTGACTGATTCCCTGGCTCTCAATTATAACTGTGCTAAAGTCTCCTCACTCCTTGTTTTTCATTTTACTACATTCCTTACCTGCAGCAGGAGTTAAAACGCTTTTCTCTACTAGGTTTTTGAGAAAAAATATGTATGTATATAAGCATATATATATATATATATATATATATATATATATATATATATATATATATATGATTAACACAGACTTGTTAATGTGTACTCAATTATATTCGTATATAGGACTAAACTTGCTGGAACAGTCAGGCTTTCTTTTTTCTGAATCTCCTACTCTATAAAAGACAAGTCTACTGTTCTTAGATTGAACACCATATTGCTTGTTAACACTAAGGATGAAGCCTCTTGTCCTTGAGTTCTTTTACTAACACAAGTGTGTAAATATTTAGAGCAATATATAGGGATTTAGCCTGTGATCCCATTACTATAAAGAAATATAAATATTTACAATGTATTTGTCCCATGATACTTATACTGGGATTTGATGTAATGAGATGAATTAGCAACAACTTAATTTTTTATTAACAAAAACTTCATCTGTAGCCATTGCTATATTCAACTTTTTGACAACACAATATAGGAGACAGTATATCTTCCCATTATCTGGAATACAGGGAGCTTCCAGACTAGGCACAGCACCCACACCTGAAAGACAGACAAACTTAAAATTAGAGCTGTGAGTGACTTATAAGTGGGCTTAAAGAAATATGAATATTAAAATGCCAAAGTGAAAAACAGAGTTGTAGTTAATTACCTTTCTTCACCTGATTCCATTTGCATAGAAAGGCTGCACTGCAAATTTAACTGACTGTTTTTAACACAATATGTTACACACTTTGCAAGTGAAGGAATACAAGTAAATTAGCCCTAAGGTGTCTGTTCTTATGATGTATTAGGAAATAAATGTAAGTTATTGAAGCATAGTCTCTGTTTGTAAGCTGGCACGTTGTCATTTTTGCTTTCTCTCCTTGTTTTATTCCTCCTCCTGATTAGAAAATATTTTAAATGTGGTGCTTTTAGAATGTGGAAAATTAGAACTCCTTCGAAACTAGATAAGACATTGGCATTCTCCTTGCTATGAACTTGGGTTCTTTAGAAATTATTTTTGCTTCTCCAACTTGACTGCATTCACATTGGTTCTCTTAGGTTAAAGAAATACTCCCATCGTAGAAATACTGCTTTCTTGAGTGTGTTCCATAGCAAGTCTATACTTGCTTAGCCTAGTTCAAGGATCATCAAGTGAGTCCTGTCTTAGCAAATACCTGTCCTGTTGACTGACACTGAAGTTGTTCCTATGTTTTCACTCATGATAAACATCACTAACACTGCCATAAAGGGTTTGCATATAAAACTCTGTCCTATTTACTTTTTGACTAAATATTTGGTAGACAGCAAGGACAATACATATGTTTAGTCCTTCATGTTATTTCTTAAAAGAAGACAAAGTACTCATGTGAACTATGTTCTTCCTATCCTGGAAAGTTACCATATCTTTATATTCAAAAATAGGAAGTCAAAGCCAAGAGAATTCTGTATATGTCCCATTCCCATTAAAAACTGCTTGGGACCCAGGCATGGTGGTGCAGGCCTTTAATCCCAGTACTCTAGAGGCAGAGGTAGGAGGATTGCCATGAGTTCAAGGGCATCCTGAGACTATACAGTGAATTCCAGGATTCTAGGTCAGCCTGAGCTAGACTGAGACCCTGCCTCGAAAAACAAACAAAAAAAAAAAAAAAAAAAAAAAAAAAAACCTGCTTAGGAACTTGAGAGTTGCTTACTGGTTAAGGTACATGCCCATGAAGCCTAAGCCATGTTCAACTCTCTAGATCCCATGTAAGCCAAACATATAAGGTGACTCAATCACACAAGGCCACACATGTGCATAAGGTAGCATCTGGAGTTTGATTTCAGTGGCTGGAGGCCCTGCCACTCCAATATTCTGTCTCTCTCTCTCTCTCTCACTCTCACTCTCTCTTTCTCTTTCTCATTAAAAAATACAAAGACTTCTTGGATTTTCTAGTCTCTTTCAAATTCAGTAGTGTCTTTATAGTTAATTCTTTTTGTTCAGTTTAGTATGATGATATCACTCTCCAGCTACTTTCTTAGGTCTTCACTGGCTAGGAGGGCTGTCTTGTCATGTATAACATCTATCATGCTCTCCCTCTCTCTCACTCTCCCTCTCACTCTTGCTCTCACTCTTGCTTTCTCTCTCTTGCCCGACTCTAGATACAATGTGGTCAGAGGGCTCATCACCATGCCTCCATAACCTCCTGCTCATGAGGGACTTTAGTCTCAAACTAGGAGCTAGCATAAACCCTCCTGTAATACGTTGCTGTTTTCAGGTATTTTGTCACAAAAATGAAAAAAAAATAAATTAAGGGCTGGAGGGATGGCTTAGCAGTTAAGGCATTTGTCTGCAAAGCCAAAGGACCCAGGTTGAATTCCCTCGGGCCCACATTAGCCAGATGTGCAACCAGATGTGCAAAGGGATGCACACATCTGGAGTTCATTTGCGGTGGCTAAAGACCCTGGTGTGCCCATTCTCTCTCTCTCTCTCTCTCTCTCTCTCTCTCTCTATCTCCCCTCCACTTTCTCTGTCAAATAAATAAATAAAATTTTTACAAATGTAAAAATTAAGACATTCTTTCTGCAATGCTGCGGCACATCTATCAAGCTCTTTCTACCTCATATGCTTATTTTACAAAGTAAGCTTCATAATATTTATTTTTCAGAAACTGTCTGATTTTAGCCTGGAAAAATGGAAGAAAGGAAGGTCATTTCCCTGTCACTGAAGCCACACAAAGTTTATGAATTTTTAGACTAAGTTATACATGATGAGCGAAATATTTGTGAGTATCTTGGCATACTCATTTTAGGGGATCCATCACTATGCTGTGAGGAAATTCAAGTATTAACATGGAGACTCTGGGTCTGCATCTCAGCCAGCCTCACGTATTAACATTGAGACTCTGGGTCTACATCTCAGCCAGCCTCAAGCACCAGAAATGTCATTGAAAAGATCTCAGATGTTTCCAGGTGTCATCAAACAAGGCTTCTCAGCCAAATTTCTCAATATTATGAAAACAGTCATCTCCACTGAGTTCTTTCTATCCTGGTTATTAACACACAGAACCCATAAACAAGAGAAAAGTATTATGTTAGTCCCTAATGTTGGGAGTAATTTTACATAGAGAAATAGAAAACAAGAGGAACATGCTATAATCATGAGAGAAAGAGAGAGGGAGAGAGAGAGAATGAATGAATAAATTAATGAGTGTTAATTTGCCTCATCCTGTGAGGCATAATAGTCACTGTGGCTCTATGATATTCGTATAGGGGTTGCTTCCAATCACAGACTTCTGACATGTCTTTTTGTCATGATTTAAAATGTCTAGTACTATTGTGTATGTGTGTGTGTATATATATATATATATATATTTAAGAAAATTAATTAAAAGCTTATTTGCCTTCTAGTTCATATAATATGAATCAAATATGTCTCATAAACACCAAAGAAACAGAGACCTTGTGTGGGAGTCTGGAAGGTAACAGTGCATCCTCTAAATGTGCATTCAATTCCAAGTTAGTTATAGAAGAAGCTTTCATGCTAGTGATGATTACAGAAGACATTAACCTGCAAGCGTGCCTCTTGTCCACTGTGTGTCCTCTAAGGTTTATCTGAATAGTGCTAGTGGATTATCAAGCTACAATTTTCTTAAGTACTTAACTACAAACGGAACTTACTGCAGAAGGCACTATGATAAATCATAGCTACTAAAAGTACTGAATTTGGGGTCTAAGCAGAGACAAGGGCTAAAGAATATGTGTAATACAGTCACATATGTTTATTCATTTACATGGTAAAACCACTCCTAAAGGGAGTATAGATAGTCCCCAGTACCAAGAGCCAGAAATATGACCAGCTAATTCCACAAGGTCTTGTTCTTAGTAATGCCATAAATGGGGTTCAAATTCAGTTAAGTATGCAGTCATTGACCTTAATATTTAGCTTCCTTGAAGAAGGAAGAAAATAAGACATGGAGGGAGAAAGGAAGGAACAAAGATGGGAAATGAAAGGAAAATGAAAGGGAAAGAAGAAAAAATGTATTTGCATCCATGAATGTATCTGTATACTAAACTATTTATAATATATGTCAGTTTGCAAAAACACTATATGAAAGAAATCTTAAATATGTAGTTTAATTTGACTATACATGAATAAAAACTTATTTTAAAACCTCAGCTTTGAGCTGGGTGTGGTGGCGCCTGCCTTTAATCCCAGCACTCGGGAGGCAGAGGATCACCATGAGTTCGAGGCCATCCTGAGACTACATAGTGAATTCCAGGTCAGCCTGGACCAGAGAGAGACTCTACCTCAAAAAAAAACAAAAACAAAAACAAACAAACAAACAAAACCAGCTTATTGAAACATGTAAACCCTATATAACTACACATTAATGAAATCTCCACTTCACCATCTCTATTAATACTCAGCTTCATTAACCTTCCTAGTCAGTGTGTATGTGTGTGTGGGTGGGTGTGTGGGTGGGTGTGGGTGTATTTGTGTTCATGTGTATGGCTACTCTATAGAACTTTCTTTTCTTTGTGTGTGTTATGGTTAAATTGTTGTCAACTTGAGCTGTTTGGTAACTGAAGGACGAAGTCCTTCCCCCAGAGTGGGTGGCCCCTCTCAGATGGGAACTTTATGTAAGAAAGCTCTGGGTGAAAAGAGCTGCTTCCTTCCTTCCACTTGGCTGCCAGAGCTGCTCACGGCCTTCCAGTGTGGATTGAAGACCAGCGCTGACTGAAGACCAGTGCCCACTGAAGACCCGCATGGCTTGAATCTCAGCAGTTCCTCAGGAAGCCTCCGGGCCTTCTAGCACCAACTGCAGTGCTCAGGCATCTGTTCATGTGGACTGAGCAGCTACCAGGTTCCTTGATTCTCAGGCCTGCAACTGCTATCATACTACCTAAGCTAATCCAATAAATTCCCTTTTTAAAATAATTCATTCTAGCAGTTCTGTTCCTCTAGAGAGCCCTGACTAATACAGTGTGACTAATTTTTTTTTTTTTTTTTTTGGTCAGGTTTGAAACCAAATGAAATTTAGTATTTCAGTTTCCCTCTTCTAACAGAATTTTTTGCTCTAACCCATTGGAGAATAGCAACAGGCAGTGGAATTTCTCTATGTCCTAAACTGTCTTCCTTTACTGTACTGGGTGCATCATAGATTCTCTCTTGACTACCTCATTGGTTCCCTGAAAATCTAACACTGAACAGAGCAATAAGCAAAGTATTATATCCATCACCATATATGCACACACACACACAAATCCCATTGCTCAGCCACCACTCACAGAGGTAATGAAGTGTTTCTTTTGCATCTCAGCCACCAACTGCTATTTATTTCAGGACAATGCAAGTATACCACTGTGTCTTGAAGCCATACTGGTTGACACCCATGCTACTTCTGCCCACCCTTCTTTCCTTCCTTCTTTCCTTCCTTCCTTCTTTCCTTCCTCTTTCTTTCTTTCTTTCTTTCTTTCTTTCTTTCTTTCTTTCTTTCTTCCTTTCTTTCATTTTTAAATTTATGATCCTTCAGCTTTGAAAACCTAAGATGTCTCTAAATCCTACGTTTGGTAAAGTGAGTATTTTATATTCCTATCAATTTGATTTAACATATATATTCTACAACTTCACCAGACAACAATTTTCTAGTTAGATTATTCTGGGGGATAAAAGGGTATCTTATTTTCATTGTTGGAAAATGATACAGAAACTATTTTTCTTGAAGTATTCAGACAAAGCTGACATAGAAATTAGCATGTGAAAGAAGTGATTTTATATTTGACATAGAAATTAATGTTGAGAATTATTGCCTGTCATTGATAAAGCAAATTAAAGGAACCAGTTTGTTATATGAATATGTACATTTCTGAGCATCAACTACTCTTTTGAATGATCCTAAGAATTCCACTATACTTTTTAGAAGACATTTCATCAGTTTTTTATTCTACTTAGAAGTAGGATTGAAGACAGTAAAATGAGATTTGTATTTCTAAAGATATCCTTGATATCTGTGTTAGTTTATATACATTTTGGTTTTTTATACATACACACTATTTGGGAATGCAGTGTTGACATACTCATTTACTTTTTCACCTATACAGACTTTCTCCAAACACAAAGAAGACTTTCTGTCTGGCAATTACCATATTACAGTGAAACAGATTAATAAAAAATAAATAAATTACCAGTAGGATTGAATTTGCTAGTTTCTTATAAAGTGGTGGAGAATGTGTGGAAAGAAAATGATGAATGCAAGGCTATAAATCCTCAAATCAAATTCAGTGGATTAGAAAGTCTATAAATGCCTTACAAAAATGCCTTATTGATGTAGTTACATGGTTAAGATTTCTGAAAAGCAACCTAAACTCTATTCACTGAGATGGCTGACTTAGAATGCAAATTGAATTTCTCTCTTTAGAGGATCTTTTAGGCATGATATAGGGAATTGATTGAGAAGGATTTAGTGTCTGAAAATGGAAATGGGTATCTATTGGGACAGATTTCTTGATGCAAAGAATCTTACACCTTTACATTCTGCTGAATCATATCTGACTGTGAGAGTAGCAGGTTAAATTTCCCTTTATTGCAAAGTCTGTAATACATACTTATAAGGGACTGCTGATCGTTCTTAAGAGGGTCATAGCCTTTGGATATATAAGTAGACTTAAGTCCCAACTGTCTCCTGAAGATGAATTACAAACTATCAACAATTGTTACTGCAAGGCACACCAAAATTGCATTGTTCCTCTGTTGATATGGACAGAATCACTGGGACTATGTGGTAATGGGTGTTAAGGGTTTTGAATTCAGTTGAAGATATAATGCTTGGTAGAGCTGAATTTGTTAGTGTGAGATTGTCAATCGAATCAATTATCTCAAATAAGAGGAGGTTCTAATGTTTACCACTGACTCATATACAGGCATCAGTCTATACTATAAACAGGTCAGTGAACATATCTGAGATTTTGAGTATATATTAGAGATGTTTGAAAGTAGCTAGCTATATGCTGTCTGTTTTCCCCTCAATGGTCCACTGAAAAGTATCGAATAAATTTATTTACAAACATAAAGTTAATGAGAAAAAAATCAGGTCTATGGTATGACTCTTCCTTCTTGAATATCATTATAGTTGTGATTTTCTCTGGCTTATAAACGAAGATGAAAAAGACTACTATCATCCTGGTGGTAACTGAATGCAATGGATAATGGAAATCAGAGACATCTATAGCTAAGCACAGCTTGAAATTAAGGTTATACAGTAGAATGGGGTACTGTCTCCATTACCTAACCTCCAAGTAGGATTCTACCTTTTCTCCATTCTTCTCAGTCACATGGTAAGCATCTTTTTTAGAGTGTAGAGGGAAAATAAGTTTAATTGTAATCCTCATGGAATTGCATACTGAGACCAACACTTCCACATATCTATTTGGCTCTTCAAAGTGACAGTTATAAAACAGACTGAATAGCCAGGCATGGTTTGCTTAGAGGAACTGATTAAAACCACATACTCACACAAGGTATTCGGCGTGTCGCTACTGCACTATTGATACAGAGCTCACTGACTTTGTTTTACTGGTGCCTCTAAATGTTTTGAGACAATGAAATTTCCTTTCCCTTTTCCAGCTGATATTGATGTGCCACCTCTAATTTTATGAGTAAGTGAGACACTACATGGCTTTGTCTATGGATGTTTTGTTTAAATTGCTCTTTATCACCCCATTTTTCTTTCCTCTGTGGTGGGTATTTTATTATAGGCTTTCATTAATGTTGCAGAGGATTTCAATTTCTTCCTTCTATTTCTCTTTAAATTACTTGATAGTTTGTACCCTTGTACACAGAATACACACTCATTTGATCTCAACATTTCCATGCATGAGGTGAGGAATTTACACAAAGTGAATTGAAAAGTAATGAGAAGCTTCATATCTTTGAAATCTCAGAAATCTCAGCACACTTTTCTTCTCCTGCAATGCATACTATATTTAAAGAGCAAGGATCATAACACTTCAGCACAATGAGACACATCAAGTCTCTCAAAAATGTGCCTTTAAACATTACTTTTGTATTCAGGTATTTTTAGTTCATTTCAGATGATTTCTTTTCCTTATAAATACATGTGATTTTCCCTTAAGATATAATTTAAAGTATTTTACCACAAATATGCAAGAAAAGGAGGGATAGGGACTTAGTAGGATGCAATTGTATATATATAAGTAGGAAAGCAGATTGATGAGAGTGAAAAGGCCTAATTAAAGTCAGGGGAAGAGATTGAGTAAAGGAAAGTAGAGGGAGGGCTGATCAAAATAAAAGAAGATATAAATAAATCACATGGGAACCTACTTTTTTGGACAATGGAACACTCAGGAGCCATATATTGTTACTAGAAAATTTTCAGTGCCAGGGGTGGGATACCTTCCAGTAAGTTGTTGGCCAGGGAGGTCCCTGATGCCCCCAAAACATCACAGACCATTGCCAAGGCCCTTGCTTTCCCTAGGAATAGATGGCAAGACCCTATTGCTGAATACTCCACATATTTGAGCTACAAGGTTACTGAGAAATCCTGCTGAAACTGGGCTGGAAACTTCCTCCATGTAGACCAGCTGACAGAAAGCTAGGAAAAGCCACATTGCATGCAGTTCAATGGGAGAGAGAGAATCCAGTGAAGATACTCAACAGTGGACACTGAAAGCCTTATATTTGGACATCCAGGCCAAATGAGCCAACCAGTACAATATTGGCATGTCTTTCCTGGGGGAAGCCAACTGCCCTCTAAATGGACAGGAGGCCTGCTCCATGAGAGGGAATACATCCCTGATACTGAAAACCCACAACAGGGGTAGCCATGAGCCCTAGGGGTATAACGTCTGCTGTTGTCTGGCTAAGTGTATGTACTATGCTCATCAAAGTACCCAGTAATCACTTCTCTTAATGTTCATACCCATATGTTAATTTTACTCTCACTTTTGGTAGAGAACCTTCTGTTTTCAGATGGCAGTGACCTTGGAATGATTCAGAAGGCATCATGGTGCAGAGAACAAGTTACAATCTTGTCTCTTTTTGAGTCAAATCTCATGACATTCACACTGGTAAAAAAATTAGCCCTTTTCCTAAACTCCATTTTCAGCACTCAACCCAAGTCTTTTTGTTTGTTTGTTTGTTTGTTTGTTTTTTTGTTTTTCAAAGTAGGGTTTTACTGTAGCCCAGGCTGACCTGGAATTCACTCTGTATTCTCAGGGTGGCCTCAAACTCACAGTGATCCTACTACCTCTGCCTCCTGAGTGCTGGGATTAAAGGTGCGTGTCACCACGCCTGGCTCTCCAAGACATGTTTAATGGCCTGACCATGTCATAGTTACAGAGGTGTGGCCTAGTTTTAAAGTTGGTAGTTCAGAATCTGGTGTTTTATATTGCTGGGATTAAAAGATACTGTGTGTGTGTGTGTGTGTGTGTGTGTGTGTGTGTGTGTGTGTGTGTGTGTCTGTTTCTAAAGGGATAGTCATAACAAAGACTAATTTAGAGCTGAGCATGACTGAACAAAAGGCAGACAGACAGCAAAGGTTATAAGGACCCATGTAGGAACGTTCGCACTATGTGCGGGATTTCCCTTGATTATTGGATATGGAGATGATAAATGGCTGTGACATAAGAAATGAACATTTTTATAAGAAAAGAACATATTACTCATTAGTTGTTTCTGTCAAATCTTTGGACAAATCAGAAAACTGAGGTTCTTAAATACAAAGTAACAGACAAAAATCTCACATGAAATGCAGGCACCATAAAGATCATATGCAAAAAGCAACCTGCAGAGCAGTTTGCTGTAGTTTGGGAGATAAGAGTAGGCGGCCTTCTGTGATGCACACTGCTGTAGAAGCAGAGATGCACCCGCTACCTTCAGTGAAGAGAGGGACATTGAGGAAAACCTCTTCCTACACAGGTCCATATCTCTGCTGTTATCCATCTTTATTTACATGGGTACATGAAGAGGAAGGGTGGGTTTCTTGTTTTATATGCTCTGGGAAAATCCTGTGAGGACTCCACTGTAATCTGTTATCCTTCAGAGATCATATACTATCTTGAATAGAAGCCCCAGTCACTTCAAATTTGGACACAAAAGATCAAGCTTCCAATTAGTTTGAGGACATGGTTGGGGAAATGGCTGGCGTCAGTGCTTTTTAACATAGGTGATGGTTTATCTTGATAGTCCACCTTACAGGACCTAAAAGATCACCTGTGAGGGTCTACGCAACTCAGAACTGCTATTCATCAGGGAACCCCAGTGAGTCTGCTCTCTCCTGTCCTTGTGGACTGGGGTTATAGGCAGATATGGCCAAGCCAGGCATTTATATGAGTTCTTGGGGGTCAAACATGATGGTCTCTGACTCTAGAGTTCTTATGTGGCAGGCACATGAACCATCTCTCAATCACTTAGAAGTCTATTTAGAAGACTGTTCTGTATTACTTCATTATTGAAGGGAATAACTTAATATAAACTTATGGAGATAACATAAGTTTATACATTTGTTCCATGAGAACACACACAGACACACACACACACACACACACACACACACACCCTCCACTGAAAATTTACTTGACTACCTATGGACATTTTTTTTCTGGAGTACATTTCTGGTAGATACAAAAAAGGATCTATTTCTTTCCATAACTGGGGATTATAACACCACTTAAGGAGATTTTTTTGCTTACAATCATTGTGATTTCATTTACAAATATCAGGCTTCCTGGTTCTCAAAATCATCACTTCTACCTATTCAGCCTAAGGGAAAGAGAAGATAAGCTCAATTTGTTGTTGTTATTATTGTTTTTATTTTTAATATTATCACCCTATCAGCCTTACAGCTTCCTGAAAATTTTATTTCCCCAATATTAATATTTTCTGCTTCAGTTTCTTTGAAACTTTTCACTTATTGTAAGATCAATGTGGAAATTTTAAGTAGGATTACATGTATTGAGCATACCATCTTTGCCTATGGAACATCTGCATGCAGCATGTTTTAGCTTACAGATTCAGGGGTAGGTTTTTAGTGCCAGAAGAAGCTATCCCTCTTTAACAGAGCAAGGCAGAGAGAGAGAAAAAAAAAAAAAAAAAAAAGCAACCACCACTAGCATCAGTAAGCACATATCAGAAACTCCAGGCAAAGCTCAAGCATTTTACATATCTTTAAATTAGAATTCCACAAACACACCTTAAGGCTGGAAGCTAGGATCTGCGCACAGTGACTCCTCTGCAAGCCATGCAGCTGAAGTTCTAAGTTAAAAGCCTTAATAAATTCCTGAGGGACATCCATTATAGTTTCATAACTATCTCACTTTCTAAATTATATTCTGCCCAATTTCAAAGGTCCACATAGTCTTTACCAACTTAAGATAATTTTAAAGTCCCAAGTCTCATCTGAAATTTGACAGGCTCTTAGCTGTGAGCCCTGCAAAATCAAAGCAAGTTTTATGCTTTCAATGTATAAAGGCACAGAGTAAACATTTTTAACTGCTATAGAGCATAGCAAGGAGAGGCTGGAACTAGGCAAACACAATAACCATCAAACATCAAACTTCTGCATTTCAAGTCTGGTATCATAACCTGTGACTGACAGCTTCTGGGTTTTCCAACTCTGACCCCTCTATGTGAGCCCAATAGCCAGGGAAAACTTCCATCCCATGACAACAGCACTACATAGTAGCCCTTGCCCAGTGCTAGTATATCAAAAAATGTCTTCAAAACTCAGTGAAAATCATGGTCCATCTTCCAATGGTTCCACTGGCCTATCAGGGTCATCCTGTCTATATGCTGCATCTCAGGAGTGGCTCCTGGAAGTGAGTGTACTTCATGATGGCTTTCATGTACTTTTCAGGAAGACTCCAGGCCTTCAGTGCTGTATTGGGACTGCTGAGGCAACCAGCCTCGTGGACTGAGCAGCTACCAGGTTCCTTGATTCTCAGGCTTGCAAACTGCTGTTGTTGGACTACAATAAGCTTGTGCAATAAATTCCCTTTTAATATATTCATGCTATTACTCTGGAGGACCCTGACTAATACAGTGGTAGTAGTGGTTCAGTGCTGTTTCAGCAATTATAACAAATGTACCATTCTGATAACAGGAAAGTTGATAATGGGAGAACATATGCCTGTGCAGGATCAGAGAGCACTGAGCAATTTCTCACCACAAATAGTACCGCAACATTCTGCTATTAGTTCTTATTTGTCTTGTGTCTGTTGTAGGTGGTGTGTGTGTGTGTGTGTTACATACACTTCTCTGTGAAGGTGTGGGTGCATTATGTGAATGCATATAGTGACAGAAGAGATTAGAAGATGGTCTCTCAGGTACATTACTCCTTTACAGAGAATCTCTCACTGGTTCTAGAGCTGTTGTGTCAGGACAGACTGGCTGACCAGTAGCCCTAAACAGTTTCCAGTCTCTGCTCCCCATAAGATTTGGATCACATATATATGTGGCCACACCCAGCTGTTAATGTGAGTGCTGGGGAGTCAAATTCAAGGTTAACTGGGCGGAGCTCTCTGGCTCCCATGCTTCCATAGCAAATGCTGTTACTTCCTGAATCATCTTTCCAACCCCACTCCCGTGCTTTTCACACACACACACAAATTCTGTGTGTGTGCTTAAATCTAGTATCATCATATGAAAGAAATCATGTAATATCTGTCTTACTCTGGCTTATGCTTTTAAATGATGATATGGAATTTCATCTATTTTCTTGTAAGCTTTATATACTCATCATTTATCGTTGAACAAACTCTCTTGCATAAATCATTATTTGCTCTATGCATCTGCTGGTTCCCTACCTTGGCTTTTTGTTGTCTGGTGCAAACATCTCTGTGGTAT
The DNA here is from genome assembly GCF_020740685.1 of Jaculus jaculus. Classification (NCBI taxonomy): domain Eukaryota; kingdom Metazoa; phylum Chordata; class Mammalia; order Rodentia; family Dipodidae; genus Jaculus; species Jaculus jaculus. The sequence goes on along the minus strand of NC_059120.1, from coordinate 47,143,701 downwards.
GCCGACTTGCATAGCTTTGGCAATGTGCACAGGAGTGACATTAGTTGGGTTCTGGGGAATCAAATTCAAGGTTAAGCTATAGCTTTCAGGCCCCATGCTTCCACAGCAAACGATGGTGCCAGCGGAATCATCTCCCAGCCCCTTCCCCATGCTTTTGTCATGCAAGAGTGCGCGCGCACACACACACAAACAGATGCGTTAGTGTGTTATTTCTAATTTTAGGGTTTTGAGGAGCCTCAACACTGACTTCTGTAGTTACTACACCAGTGTGTAGTCTCACTAGCAGTGTTCACGGCCTCACCTTTCCCCACATCCTCACTACCTTGTTCACTTTTCTTTCCTCGAGTGTAGACAGTCTAGTTGAATGAGGTGGTTCAGTGCTAGTTTAATTGTCATTTCTCAGATGATTAGGAATCTTGAACATCTTTTTTTTTTCCCAGATATTTATTGATCATTGATATTTCTTCTTTCAAGAGCTATCTACTAAATAATTAGCCGACTTATTAAGTGGATGTTTTATTGCTATTTAATTTTGGATTTCTTTATTAGTGGTTGACATTAATTCTCGTCACATATGTAGATGACAAAAATTTTCTTCCAGCATATAGCTTTCTCTATAGTCTGTTGATTGGCTTTATCCTGGGAAAGCATGCTTTTATTTCATGCAATCCCTTTTGCCAATTTTTGGATTATTTCCTCTGGTATTAAACTGTCTTCATCTAAGTGTCCATCTGGAAGGGTTTTGCCTATATTTTACTCTAGTAGTTTTGGAGTTTTAGGTTTTCAATTAGGGCGTTTCTTTTCTTTCTTTATTATTATTATTATTATTTGTTTTATTTTTTTTTTGAGGTATGATTTCTTGGCATCTCAGGCTGACCTGGAATTCACTATGTAGTCTCATGGTGGCCTTGAACTCACTGTGATCCTCCTCCCTTTGCCTCCCAAGTTCTGGGATTAAAGGTGTGTGCCACCGTGCCCAGCTTTAAATTATGTTCTTTGACTCCTTTTGAAATGAATTTTGTTTAGGGTGAGAGAGAAAGATTTGGATTCCATTCTTTTACAAGGTCAAATGGACATTTTTTGACCATTATTTGTTGGCAAAGCTGTCTTTTCTTCAATGTATGAGTTCAACACCTTTGTGAATAATTAGGTGCCAGCAGCTGTGAGGGTTATTTAAGTCCTCTAAATGATTTCATTAGTCTATGTGTTTGCTTTTGTGCCCATCTCTGCTATTTTGTTATTATAGCTCCATGATATAATATTTGATCAATTATTATGATACTCTCAGTCTTTCTATTTCTAGTTGGGATGTCTTGGGCTATATGAAGTGTTTTGAAAACAAGGTCATTGGGATTATGATGGAAATGGTATTTAAGTTCACTTTGGTTACTATCTCCTGCCAGTTTTACTATATTAACTTGGTCAATCCTTGAGTATTAAAGGACTTTCCATCTTCTAGTTTATTCTTTAATGTCCTTTTTTCAATGGTGTAAAGTGTTCATGGAACAGATTATTTACTGACTTAGTGTGTTTGGAGGCATCTTGAATCTATTGTGAATAAAATTATTTTCTTATTTCTTTCTCAGCATATTCATTACTGTTCACACTGATATGTATGAGGGCTCTTAATATTGCATATTGATTTTTGTATCATATTATTTTGCTGAAAATGTTCATGGTTCTAATAATTTTCTAATGTTTTAGGCTATTTTAAGTGTATGGAGTATAAGATCATACCAACTGTAAATAACAATACTTTAGATTTCTTTCTTTGCTATTTTTATATATTATTCATTTGTTTGAGGTAGGGTCTCACTCTAGCAGAAATTGATCTGTGATTCACTATTTAGTCTCAGGCTGGCCTTGAACTCACAGCAATCTTCCTACCTCTGCCTCGAGAGTGCTGGCATTAAAGCCATGCACCACTATGCTTGACTTTCTTTGCTCTTTGTAACATATTTTTATTTTTCTCCTGTCATATTACCAAAGTTAAGATTTCAAACACAATATTGAACAAGAATGGAAGGAGTGAACACCTTTGTCCATTCCCAATTTTAGAAGAAATGCTTCTAGTTGGACTTCTATATAATTAAGTATATTGAAGTATGTTTCTTCTACTACTTTCTTTTTTTTCTCAATTTTTACTAACATTTTCCATGATTATAAAAAATATCCCATGGTATTACCCTCCCTTCCCCCCACTTTCCCCTTTGAAATTCCATTCTCTATCATATCCCCTCCTCATCTCAATCAGTCTCTCTTTTATTTTGATGGCATGGTCTTTTCCTCCTCTTATGGTGGTCTTGTGTAGGTAGTATCAGGCACTATGAGGTCATGGATATCCAGGCCATTTTATATCTGGAGGGAGCACATTGTAAGGAGTCCTACCCTTCCTTTGGCTCTTATGTTCTTTCTGCCACTTTTCCGCATTAGACCCTGAGCCTTGGAAGGTGTGATCGAGATGTTACACAGTATTCCAGTCACTTCTTTACAGCACTATGATACCTTCAGAGTCATCCCAAGGTCACTGACATCTGAAGAGAAGATTCTCTACCCAAAGTGAGAGTAGCAGTAATATAAGGGTATGCATATTAAGAGAAGTGCTTATTGGGCATAGTATATACATTTTTCCAGACATCAGCAGATGTTACACCCCTAGGGCTCATGACTACCCCTGTTTAAAGTTTTCAGTATCAGAGATGTGTCCCCCCCCCCCAATGGAGCAGAACTCCAGTCAAATTACAGAGCAGTTGGTTTCCACCATGAGATACCTGCCACTGTTGCACCTATTGGCTCATTTGGCCTGGCTGGCCAATTATAAGGCTTGCAGTGTCCACTGTTGAGTATCTCCACTGGTGGTATCTCTTTCTCCCATTGAACTACATGTAGAATGGCTTCTTCCAGCTTTCTGTCAGCTTGTCTACATGGAAGAGGTTATCAGCTCAGCTCCAGCAGGATTTCTCAGTGGCCTTGCAGCCCAAGTATGTGGAGTCTTCAGCAATAGGATCTTATCATCTGTTCCTGGTGGGAAACTAAGGGCCTCAGCAATGGCTTATAATGTTTTGGGGCCATCAGGGACCTCCCTGGTCAACAACTCACTTATTTTTATTTATTTGAGAGTGACAGATAGAGAGGAAGAGGAGGAGAAAGAAAGAGAAAGAGAGAGAGAGAATGGGCGCGCCAGGGCTTCCAGCCACTGCAAATGAACTCCAGTTGCATGCGCCCGCTTGTGCATCTGGCTAACATGGGTTCTGGGGAATCGAGCCTCGAACTGGAGTCCTTAGGCTTCACAGGCAAGCGCTTAACCGCTAAGCCATCTCTCCAGCCCTCTACTGCTTTCTTCAAGGATACTTAACATTGTTGAAGGCCATTTTGTTCTGTCTTCTGAGTTGTTGTAATTTCTGTTCTTAAGATTATTTTTATGGTTCACCACTCTTATTGATTTGTGTATTTGCCATTACTCGTGGACTTTTGGAATGTAAAAGGTGTGTTCATGTGTATAGTATTCTTAATGCATTGCTTAATTCCGCTCTCCAGCATGGGATTGAGGATTTTTGTGGGTGGGTGCACACATGGCATGGTAGGAGGAGAGAGAGATGGAGGCTAAGTGGCCTTTTGGTACTTCAGACTTTTCAGTTTCTAAAGCATTGACCTTAAGAAGCTTTAAAGTTTAGTTTACATACTATCTGAGACCTAGCATGACAATAATTCTATTGGTAATCTTTCCTGGTTATTTTTATTTAACAGTCAAATGACAGTAATATGAAGTAATGAAATTTAATAATATATATAATTTAATAAAATTATTCAATATTTTATGTTCACATATGTTTGAATTTGAAATATTAAACAAAAGGGGATCACTTTCTCCAAATATTAAAATTTGGACAAACTATATCCAAAATAATCAAGGCCAATTACAATATCATTTTATTTAATATGAAAATTTAGCTTAATTGCTCTCATTTTATTGCTTCTGTCATAAACAGTCACGTGAGGCAACAACAGAAGATCCCTAAGTGAAATTCTATTACATTGTGCTATACAGGCTTTAAATACACACAAAAAGTGCTTATCTTTAAAGAGTAAGCCAATAAAAAGAATATGGAATACCTGGATGACAAAAAAGAGCAAGTCAATTAACAATTCCACATTTAACTGCTAGAATTAATTTCAAAGGCTCTACTAATACGTGTTTTCTTTTCTTTCTGTCTTTGTTTTTACAAATCTGAAAGTGTTTACTTTCTGTCTTTGTTTTTAGAAATCTGAAAATGTCAGAGAACAAACATTTTCAATTGTGAGTCAAGATTTTATTCCACATACATCTGGCAGGAGATCTGCTTTGAACAGTAATAAAATGGAAACATTCTAAACTCCACACAGCTGTCCACAAAGCAGTGAATTTTTTTTTTTTTTTAGAAACATGCATTTTTGATTTCAGATAATTCCAACAGGTTTTCAAATGATGCAAGGATGTCTTCCAGTTCTTCAAATAAAGAAATCTTCCACCCACCAATATCTGGGTATGTAACAGACACAGCTATGTAAGCTCACTTCCACGATTATAATTTAAATGATAAATAACTGAACTGTTGTAGTAGCATGAATTTAGGTCTCCCAATAGACTCAGGCATTTTATTGAATCTTGAATTTCCAGCTACCTGACTGGAACAGGTGTCCTTTGGGGCAGGCCCTGGGGTACAGTCTAAGGTGTGTTTGGGCGTGGATCTGATTGAGTGAGCTCTGTCAGGTTCCCTGTGCTTTCCCTATCACTTTTGTGCTAGCCTGTGGGGCTGGCGGTTTCCATCCATGAAAGGGGCCCAGCCTCTCCTGCCATTGTGCAACTTCTCTTTGAGCTACAAGATGCAAATAAACCCCTTCCTCCTCGAAAATGTGTCTGGTTTGATGTTACTCTCAGCAATATGCAGCAGGCTAGCTTAGTTTTCATCTTTTTTTTTATTTTTGAGAACAGGGGAAAAAAAATGAACCATATCTTGGTATAAAATAGATAGCGTGGCATGAAGAATGGGAAACGGCATTTTTGGTCTGATTTCTTTGTAATTTTTCATGGGATAGTAGATAAAACCTTACCCATTTTTTTCTAGGGTAGCATGTGTCAAAGGAATGAGATTAATGTTTTTATGCCTCAAGTGGTTCTAGAATCCATGCAACCAAACAACATGGTTGTGACAATGAAATGATTCTGCAACAGAGATCCTCCAAGGCTCAGAGCCCCTGATTCCTGAGAAGACATAGGTCATGTGTTACAGTTTGGAACTACAGTGCTTTGAAGTATGACATGTTAATGATGCCCATAGCAGGCTATGGAATTACCAGGAGCTGGGGCCTACTTGGAGGAAGTAAGTCAGTGGAAGTGTGCCTAGGAAAGTCATATTAGGACTGCAGGCTCCTCCTCTTTGCTTCTGGGGAAGGATAAGATGCGCAGTGTCACTCTATCACATGTTCCCACCTATGGTGTTAGGCCTTGTCTCAGTCCCAATGCAAACAAGGAGAACAAACCCAACAATGCCACAGGAAAACGTTTCTTCTTATAAGCACATCATGGGAAGCACTGTGTCACAGGATGTAAGTAGGAGTAATTAGAGTGTATTCCAAAATAAAGCACAAAGAAGAGATGCTTACTATTTCTTTTTGTGGGGGGAGGGGGGTTGAGGTAGGGTCTCACTCTGGCCCAGGCTGACCTGGAATTCACTAGTAGTCTCAGGCAATCCTCCTACCTCTGCCTCCCAAGTGCTGGGATTAAAAGTGTGCGCCACCATACCCCGCTTAATGCCTACTATTTTTAAAAGCATAGAAATTAAAGAATATTGCAAAAAGATAATCTTGGCATTTATAGTTTCTGTATCTCAATTTGTTATTGATTCCCAATAAATTTAGCCAGCTATTTCTGGATGTGTAAACAATGCTCTTAGTTAATAAGAGGTTGAGTACACAGTTTCCACTATATACAGTCATTAGATACCAATACAATTAAAAAACTGTGCTGTGATAGTTCTTTTATTGTTACTGAATGGAAATGTATGTAGTCCCATAACTTTTCAGATAATTATTTAAATTCTTAGTTTAAAGAAATAATAATAATTACAACAACAATAATAATCATCATCCAAAGATCACTGCATTTTCAGGGAGTCATACATAAATTTGTTCACTCCTGCCTAAGTTAAAACTCAGACCATTTGATTTAAAGCGACATCTCTCCTCCACAAATGTCAACTTATATTTGGTGTTTTCTGTTCACCCTGGAATTTGAAATGAAAAATGAAGACGGTAGATATGCGAGGAGAAACAGAAAAGATTTAACTAATGATTAAATCCATAAACTTATCCTCACTAACTTAGACCAGACCAAACTTGACTTTCTCTTTCCAACCCCCCATCTAAATATATCCTGTATTAAAACTAGCTTTATTACCTAATGCACAGAGGTGAGCTATATATGTCCAATGGTTGGGCAAGTCTTATCCTGGGTATGTTCTCTCAAAAATCAGGTGTAGCTCAGTTTCCAATGAGTAATTTCAGAAAACCTTACCCACATTCATGAATACGGATTAGTCCCGTGAGAAAGTAGGCTGTCATCTGAGCCATGTTTCAGCTTCCGACATTTCAGCAACTTGCAGAGCCAGCCCCAGTGCAATAGCACTTTACACATTACTGCCCAGGCTGTGGCTGCTTTCATTCCATTGGCAGAAGCAATCCCTGTGACTAAGCACAATGTATGGATGGCAAGGGTGTGGAAGAAAGGGAACTATTCTTTGAACAATTTAGAGCTCTTACAGACCCTGCACCTGATGGCCTGTTACAACGTCTCCCTGTACGCAGGTGGTGTTTCTTTCGGCTGTCTTGCTTTGATAAACATAGCCATCACCAGCCCTGGGTACACTCTTTTCTCCAATTTTCTCACTGCTGAGGTTTGTGGCTGATAGACATCCCTCTTGGAAATGATACAAGTTACTAATGCTCCCTCCCTTACGTTTCTGATCTCTGAGAACACTCTAGCCCTTTGTCTGGATAAGGTCTAGGAAATATATCTTCTTCCTCCTTTCAACTGGACACTCTGGTCATCTTACTATTTTCCTGTTAGAGTCATGGGGCGGACTTGGTGTCCATTGTATCACGTGGACCTCTGGACAAAGCAAGGGCATTTCAGTGCAATATTACTGAAGCCTGTTTCCTTAAGGTGGCACTGTAAAGGAGGCCCATGTCACCTAGTACAATACTGAAAACAAAAAGAAGGATTTCAATACTTCACCAAAGTTTCTTTACAAAACATATTTTACAACTCTCTCTTAATCTCTAATAATACAATTCCATTCCTTAAGAGACTATTTCTACATCATTATTAAAGCTGTGCATATTATTTTCCTTGCAAATATTTATCTCAGTGTGAAACTGTTGTTTGGACTTTTGTAAATGCCATATCAGCTTCTGTGGGCATCTCAGTTATGACTACTAAATTATACCTTTAAGGTAGAAGTTCAAGACCATGTTTACCTCAGTGAGTCATCTTCCCTTAATCTATTTTTGCAGATCTGGGAAATGAACACAGGCACCTATATGTGACAAACAAGGAGTCATAGAGTTTATCCATAACACTTCTTTCTTTCCCCTTCTTTTTTCTTTCCTTTTCCTTCTTTATTCTTTCTTTTCTTCCTTTAATTCTTTTCCTTCTATCATTTCTTTCATTTATTTTCCTCCTGTCTTTTCTCCTTCCTTCCCTCCTTCCTTCCTTCCTGGAATTGAGGATTGAACTGAATCTATGGCTTTGTGTGCATTCCAGGCAAGCACCGTCACCAACACACCATATCCTCAGCCCCTCCTATTTCGTGGAAAATGATAAAATTAGTGACTTTTGGGTTATTGCTTAAAAGTACCCAGAATGATAAAATAAATTGCAATAAAAATCTTACACTCAATAATGTCAGCTCACCAACCGAACAGGGATTAACCTCATCTCTCCGTGTTCTTCCCACAGCAAGGGTGTACTCACCTCTTCAAATACTACAAGCAACACAGTATGTTTTTCAATAACACATCTTTCAGGAACTTTTCCTGAGATTATTTTCCTACTAGATCATGACATATCCATGCAGAAGTAAGCTAATTAGGTTGACATATTTTGATATCCATTTTTTTTCCTTCTGAGAATCCTAAAAACTATATAGTTTCTTCCATTTGGCTCAATGTCTATTATTATTTTATTAATTATCTGAAAGGGAGAGAGAGAGAGGCACGTGAGAGCTTTCAGTTGCTGCTGAAGAACTTCAGACACTTGAGCCCCTTGTGTGCATGTGTGGCGTTACAAGCTTGCATCACCGTGCGTGTGTCTTATGTGGGACCTACAGGCTCAAACATGTGTTCTTAGACTTTGTAGACAAGCACCCAAACCACTAGTCCATCTCTCCAGCTCATTTTTTTAACTTTAAAAAAACCATTTTATTTATTTATTTATTCATTTGAGAGAGAAAGGGGAGGGAAGGTGAGAGAATGAGCGCACCAGGGCCTCCAGCCACTGTAAATGAACTCCAGATATGTATGTACCCTTGTGCATCTGGCTAACATGGGTCCTGGGAAATTGAACCTGGGTTCGTTGGCTTTGTAGACAAATGCCTTAACCACTAAGCAATTCCTCCAGCCCATTTTTTTTTTTTTTTTTGCTTTTAATATGTTCTTATATTTGCTCTTTGGCATACATATTGTTTTGTTATTTTTTTTTTTTTTTGAGCAAAGCCCAACAGAATGGCCTTTCTTTTTTTATGAGAGAGAGAGGGGGGGGGGGGGAGAATTGACATACCAGGGACTCCAGCCACTGCAATTGAACTCTAGAAGCATGCATCTCCTTGTGTGTATGTGCAACTTTGCACATTTGCATCACTTTGTGCATCTGGCTTATGTGGGACCTGGGGAGTCAAACATGAGGCCTTAGGCTTGGTTGGCAAGTACCTTAACTGCTAAGCCATCTCTCTAGCCCATATTATATTTAATTATCTATCTTCTCCCCATGTAGAACAAAGGCAAGTTTATTTTGCTCACCTATCTAGACAAATACCTAAAATATAATGCAGGCATAGATACCTAAAGTAGGATGTTCCCATGGTAAGATCCTTATGGATACTAGATGAAAGACTGATTAAATGAATGAATTGGGCATTTTTCCACTTTAGTGTGTCTGTACTTCAATAATAATACAAATCTATTTTCCTATAAAACAGACCATTAATCACTGTAAGGCATAATTCTATGCATACTACTTCTGACATTAAAAGATGAAATATATTTCAAATTTTATAACAAAGTCCAAATACTCTACCCTGAACTCATTTCTGATATTTCTTGAAATCCTACAATTTAAGGAAGCATCATGTCATACAGACCTAACCTACATCACTTCTAGTCTGGAGAAGGAAATATACAAGTAGAAAATAAACTTGGAATATTATTTAAAAAGGATAGAGAAGTAATAATGTTGGATAAATAGAAACTAAACGTAATATTTGGTTAGTTAACATAACTAAATACTGACTATGGAAGGGTGCAGGAAAAGTATATCATAAGGGATTTGCTGTCAGTTGTTTTGGATTTCGTTTTCTCTGAACTTTTCAGTTAGAAAGAGAATTTAAATAGAGTTGAAAGTAGTACCATGGCCCACAGTAAAGAATATTTACTGGTCAAGGTTCAGAGTAGAAGATAATCTGGAGACACATCAAGTCATATTCTTATTTTCTACATGTATATTCATCTACATCATTACAGTTACATTCTCTCTGCTGGTACAAAATACTTGACAAAAAGAAGCTTATGAGAAGAAAAGGCTTATTTCAGGATTATAGTTTCAAAAGAAAGATTTATGAATGCAAAGGAAACGTCTCACTTAATGACACATCCGCAGCAGACAGAGAGAGAGAGAGAGATAGAGAGAGAGAGAGAGAATGGGCGCCCCAGGGCCTCCAGCCACTGCAAACGAACTCCAGACGCGTGTGCCCCCTTGTGCATCTGGTTAACATGGGTCCTGGGGAATCGAGCCTAGAACCGGGGTCTTTACGCTTCACAGGTAAGTGCTTAACTGCTAAGCCATCTCTCCAGCCCAAGATTTCTGTCTTTTTGTTCATTTATATATTTCAGGTAGAATAGTACCTGAGGCATTTAAGGCATGGCATAAATATGTGTTGAATGAGTCCTAAAAAGCATGTTAAAAATCAGAAGTGGGGAGAGGCGTGAGGAACATAATTGCTTCATGACCATTAAGATATTTGCAGCCTGGTGAGGGGTGCAGGGAGCTGCTGCTGCAGAAGGGTGAGGTAAGGAATCACGCGAAACTTTAAAGACCTATAGAAAGGAGCTGGTTCAGGGATATGAAAGGATAATTGATTCTTTTTTCATGCATTTACGTAGCATTCCAAAATGATATGGATTGGAGGCATAAGAGATGAGGTGTCAAAACTGAGCAAGAGAGCCAAGCAACAGTTCAGGTCATTGCTGATGAGTCAAAAAGAAAGAAGACCAGACAGGAGAGTTATTATGATGCTAGGAGCTGGAACACCATGCTGATATAAAATCCCAGGATGCCACGTGTTCTCACAGGAAATAGAAGTATTTCAGAGTTTGGTTAAAATGAAGAAACAACACTTCATCTGGACTTTGTCCACATAAATATTACATTTGCCCACATAAATTAGAGAAATAATCTTTATTCCATAACATAATAAATACCCCCAAAAAGAATAAAGAGAAAAAGACCTGCACAAATATCAAATGCAAACTTAGATATGTCCATTTGCATATTAAACAAGCAATACTTCTTAACCATAGTCATGAGAGAATGCACAGTGAATCTTACACAAGAGAGCACTATGTGCTGATTAAAATGGCCAAAACTTGAAAATGGTAAAGGCAGTAGCTTGCAAGAAACACTGATAAGGCAACTGGACTCCCTCATGTCATTTTATGTGAGCCATAGTTGTACTCTCACTTTTGAAAGGTGTTTGGAAATATTTCTTTCTTTAAATCACTCTTATGAAAACTAGCCTGTCTACACCCATGGTTCCCTTTAATATGTAATCAGCTTCATAGAAAACCTTCTGAAAGAATTCTCCAAGTAGCCATTTTTATAATATTCTGAACTTGTCCACAAGCTCATTTGAAGAAGAACATGGTGGTAAAACCAGGCTGTATTCATGAATTGGATAGGCCGTGAGCATAGAGAGGATGCAGGGGCTGGGAAAGTGGCCAAAAGTGGAAGACATCCTCCTGCTTAAGATTGAAAACCTGTAGCTAATCAAATCTGCTTCTGGGTTGTTGAAGACAACTTGTTTCAAGAAAATATGCATATAAGCAAGAAAATAGGACCCACAATGGTACCTCCACCTGTATGCACATGTGCATCAGACATAGGTGTGCATCTGCCACTCACACAACATGCTATACACACACACACACACACACACACACACACACACAATTATGATACATGCAATCTCATTGATGATATTGATGTGAATCAATCTTCCAGGTATGAACACAGATAGAAACTTGGCTCTGTTTAGTGAGCTTCACAGTGGACAGCTAGCTGCTAGTTGTTATCCAGTCTTGTATAAACAAAACGCATTTGTTTTTCAGGTGTAAAATTTAGTTGCAAATCATCCATCCTCATATACCTCCAGGGCACTCCATTCAGTGGCCTCTTTATAGGCGTGTTGTCCGACAAACACCCGTACCTTGGCTTTCCGCAGTTCTGCTCCTAGCTTCCCCACCTGCCCAGACAGGATACGGACATCCCACTGTTTACAGCTTTGGAATGGGGGCATTATGACATTTCCTTTCATACATGCTCATCTACTTCATTCTTCTTGTGACTCAGAAATGAACACCCTAAAATGCTGGCCTCAGAATCAATGCATGCCTGATGTTCTCTAGTCCAGTCCTTCTATACTCTCTTCATGTTTTTTTTTTTTTTTGTCCCCTAAACTATAGTCATAGAAATCAGAATGTCTTTGCTGAAAGCCAGCCATAAAACATGACGATGTCATTCTTAACTTCCTCCACACCTTTTTGAGTAAAAATTGGCCACAGTGAAATTGTCTGACCTACCTTGTTTGATTACGGGACAGGAGATGTTGATGGCATTCAAGGAAGGAGTGTTGCACACAGGGCAGCTAAAATCTGGGTAATCAGACCTTGCTACTTTTCCCTTTAGTCTATTCCTACTAAATCATAGCACTTGGTCCAGTGGAAATATGGCACACTCCTTCTTTAAACCTCTGTCATGCTCAGTGTCTCTGCATGTAGGAGTGGCTTAGGACGCTAGGAGTAACTTTTTGCCTCTTGTTGCCGTTGTCATAAGAAGCTTGGGTTTGAACTACAGCTGAGCTCCTTGCCTTCACCCTTAAATCTTCAGACACATGTATCTCACAGACATGCTGGAGAAAAAAGAAAGAAATAGACACTAAGAGTGTATATGTATGAGCTAAATTATCTGAATTTCAAGACAGGAAAAACTAATCTTGATGAGCCATTAGGCAAAGTGTTTCCCTTGGCAGTGGGAAGAGAGGCTGCAGGAAAATGAAAAGTACTTGAACGTTCTCTGGGGAATTCATCATTATAACTTAAAACCAGTATTCAAATTCTGTGAAAGTAAACATGGAAACCAACTCACAAAGGCAGTAAAGGGTCATGTATGATGTACATAGGTACGTTCACAATTTATATAAATTAGAAACATAGAAACTTCTCTGCTGGCTGTCATTGTGATTATAATCTGTTTGTTTATACAATATTCATTATGTCCAAATTACTCACTGAGGGCCTGATAAAAATGATGAGCACGTTCCTCGTTTAGTTCACTAATGTGTTCTTCAAAGATGAAAAGTGCTGACCATGAGCCCAAATTAATTAGATTTGATAGGTTTGTTGTTCATTAAACTTCCTCAGATCCTGCAACTCCATCCATTTTGGTATTACTATTGGGATGTGAGGTACCTAAGGAAGGAAAAATGCAATTACAATGAATTAACCTTGCCCTAATTGGATGCATCTGTGGCCACATGGTCAAAGTTATGTACGTATAAGCATAGACAAGCAGAGAATGACCATATCAGGGAACGGTTCATCTTGTACTAAGAAACGTGCTTTCTCCACAATCATATTTGCTCAAGACCCATGACACATTTTCCATTTGCTGGATCTCTAAAAATTTTAAGAATATAAAGTTGAGAATTAACAGCTTATCAGATCATTCAATGTTCCTTTTAGTATTTTATTTAATTTTTATTTGTTACATCGATAATAGTCTTGCATCCCTTCCCCACTAGTCCCCATTTCCATGAAGACTGTCCCCACTGAGAGATTAATGTTCTCTGTGGTGTAATTAGGGACTCAGTCAGCCTGTGTGTGTACAGGGGTGTAGGAGGAGCTACGCATCTGCATCTTTCTACACACTCTGTGGCTCTTATAACCTCCCTGCCTCTTCTTCCACAACAATCCTGATCCTTGAACCTTGGCAGGTCTGTTGGCAGGATGGGTTAGTTTTGAGCTATCTGTGGACTCTGCTTTTCAGCATAGATGTCTTTTTACTTTTGAATGAAAGCCAAATTAACAAAAAAAGTAATGTGTACTGCCAAAATAAATTAAATGAAGATAAATTTCACTCACTAAGAATTAATATAAGGAGTTTTCCTTTACTAATCTTCATGCAAACATATAGGGAAAAAATTTTACACTGTAATGCATGCCAAGTTTTACTACCAAACTACTGCTTACATTAAAATTAAAATGTAACCAAACACCTAAGGCGATTTTCAACTCACAGCAGATAGGTAAAAGGTATCTTATTTGCCTATATATAGAAATAATAATGGGGATGAGAACAGGAGCAGTACTGGAATAAAAATAGATATAGAGGAGAGGAGTGTAGGCGTAGATGGAGAAGGAAGTGAGGATATAGAACTGGGTGTTACGACATAGCTGCATTGTTATATACAAAATAAAGAAAGAAATAGAAAGTAACAAGAATTTTAAAAAGTAAGCTAACAGTTCTTTAAATAATTTCTATTAAGGCTCAATTAGTTTTTTTAATGATAAGTATTAAATTTAGCAACAACTTTTGAAAATTATTAAAATTTTGTGCACTATTGAAGGCAGGTGCTCAGAAAAGGTCCATTATATGTGGGGTAAGTTAAATTCAATTTACCTATTGAAAACTGTGATTTCTGAAGTTTACATTGACATTCTGTATAACAAGAGCTTTGAGGAAATCACATATCAAATAATCTATCTCAGTCAAGTGCATTTGTATACTCATATTTTCTTGAATTGACTTAAAGTAGATCGTACATCAATATACTGGTGAGCCCATATCCAGCACTTAAGCACATTTATGCCCATTTCCCAATACTAAATTCCCATCATTAAGGATAATACAGACCTGGATTGGAGAGATGGCTTGGCAATTAGGGCACTTGCCTACAAAGCCTAAGGACATGAGTTCAGTTCCCCAGAACTCATGTAAGGCCAGATTCACAGGGTGATGCACACATCTGGAGTTCATTTGCAGTGGCTGGAGGCCCTGGCATGCCCATTGTCTTCCTTTCTGTATCTCTATATGACTCTTTGTCTCAAATAAATAAATAAAAATATTAAAGGAGTAAGAACGAGGGCAGTAGAGAAGGCTTAGTAATTAAAGCACTTGCCTGCAAAGGCAAAGCACCCTGCTTCGATTCCCCAGGACTCATGTAAGCCAGATGCACAAGGGGGCACATGCATCTGGATTTTGTGTTTAGTGACTGGAGGCCAGGGCCTCAATCTCTCTCTCTCTCTCTCTCTCCCTCTTTCTCTCTCATAGATACATAAATAATGCTTTTTTTGAACTAGAATGAACTGAGTATGGTTGCACATGCCTTCAATCCCAGTACTCAGGAGGCAAAAGTAAGAGGATAGCCATGAGTTTGAGATCACCCTGAGCCTACATAGTGAATTCCAGATAAGTCTGGGCTAGAGCGAGATCCTAACTTGAAAAACCAAAATAAATAAGTAAATAAATATGATCTGGGCTGGAGAGATGGCTTAGCGGTTAAGTGCTTGCCTGCGAAGCCTAAGGACCCTGGTTCAAGGCTCGACTCCCCAGGACCCACGTTAGGCAGATGCACATGGGGCACCCTAGTCTGGAGATTGTTTGCAGTGGCTGGAAGCCCTAGTGAGCCCATTCTCTCTCTCTGCCTCTCTCTCTCTCTGCCTCTTTCTCTGTTTGTCACTCTCAAATAAATAAATGAAAATAACAAAAAAACATTGTAAAAACATATGATCTACCAATATTTACAGGAAAAAGTATCAAATACATTTGATTCTGAATTCATATTATAAAAATTTTATGCTGCAATATTTAGCAAATTAATTTAAGCTTATTTTGATCAAATATATAGTTGAGTATAGTTTCACTTAATACATTTAAATGTTTTGTTTTTCTCTAATTGTGGAAATAATTTTGGTATTATTGTTTATGTTTCCACAATGTGGTAATAATGATCTCTTTAATCCTTCTGATCTGAGCTGTCCATCACATAGCTGATGGATGAACACAAAAAAGAAAGAAAAACAAAACACCTCATCATGGCATTGTTTTGTACATGATTTTCCCCACATTCTAGATGCTGACCACAGAAGAAGACAATGAGTTTTAGCACTGTAATGGCCTAATCTCTCTCTTTCTCTCTCTTGATTTCATATATTTAAGTCCTAAACCCCAAAATGATAGCTTATGAAATTTTGCCCTTTGGGAGAAAACTTTTGAAGAGCTCATAACAATAAGGTCCACATGAGAAAGAAAGAGAGAGAAAGAGGCAGATTGAGAGAGAATGGGCATGCCCGGACCTCAAGTCATTGCAAATGTACTCCAGAGGCATGCACCACCTTGTGCATCTAGCTTTCTTGGGGCCTGGGGAATCAAACCAAGGTCCTTTGGCTTTATAGGCAAGCTGTTTAAATGCTAGGCCATCTCTGAAACCCATAAAATTTTTACTCTTGATGATTTTTAACATCTTTCTCATAATTTTATGCGAGTATAGAATTTGGGATAGTCCTTACTTTGTCATTCTAAAAAGTAAAATAGATCCTATCAGAAAAGAGAAATTCATCTGAAATATAGACTGAGCATTAAATCTTTCTAAAATCTAATCCTAATTTATAGTGGTAAATGATATATATATATTAATGTAAAACAAATCACACAATGGCTTATTTGTAAAATAATTAGTCACTTATAATGGGAGGGAAAGAGTTTTAAAGGTCTTGTCGTTTTGTAAATTGTGATAATGTACCACACAGCTTTCTGATAGAACAGTTTTCTAAACACTCTAAAGTACATACTTTATCTGTGTAACTAAGCTTAGACTGGCACAGTGCCATGAGCAAAAATGAGAAGATTTTATTTCCACAGTAAGAACACGCATGCCCTGGCTTATTTCCAATAAGATTGCTCCCCGAAAGTGAATCAGCACACCCCAAAGGGCCACGCCGGTTCTGCGCCAGTAACACCGAACAAGCAAGTGCATAATTTATCGAGTTACTAATGAGTTGCTTGACCTGCAATGCTGACTCAATATTTAAAACATTCCTATTGAGAGATTTAACCAATCAGTCTTCTGATATCACTGAAGACTTGTGAATAAATGCCTTCTAAAGTGTCTCCTTGAGATGAAAATTGGATATGGACGCTTTCAGTAATGAAGAACTCTCTTAACTGGTCATCTTGCATGACTCTGCTTGCCCTACCACTATTCAATTAACCTGTCATACAGCTCTCCAGCGAAGGACACAGCATTACACATCATAAATGGCTCTCAGCGAGTCCACTCGGCTGTGGTGAGTACATTCTGAGGGCCTCCTGATGACGGAGATCTCACAAAGATACAATTCTCCTACCCCTTTGAGTTTGGCTAAATTTCTCTCTGTAATCCAATTTGCCGTGCTTTCTCAACTCCTAACCAATCCTCTCTGTGGAAGCAGCAGGCCCTATGAAAAGAATGAGAGGCCACTTATATTCTTTGCTAAGAGATAACTTACACAGGACATTTAAAATATAAAGTGTGCATTTTGCTCTTTATTGACATATTTGAAGAAATGACTTCATACAGGGCTGGATGGCTTACGTTAAGGTGTTTCCTTCAAATCCTAAGGACCCAGATATGATTCCCCAGAACCTGTGAGAAGCCAGGTTCAAATGGTGCTTGCGTTCAATGTTCATTTGTAGTGGCCTGACGCCCTAGCACACCATTCTCTCTCTCTCTCTCCCCCCCCCCCTCTCTCTTGAACAAAAAAGTAAATGAATAAATAAACCTTACATATAAAAATATTTAAAATTACTTGATGCTGAGATGATGAGGTTAGTGTTCATTTTCATTTTGAGAGTTCTGTTTGTTTTACTTTCTCCAAAGTTCAAGTATGATTCTGACACATTAAAGCAAGTCCTTTAATATGCTGATTTAAGATTGTTTAAGATAATCTTTTCAATGGTGATTATTGTATTTGTTAATCTGTCTTTTTAAATAAATATATTTTATTTATTTGAGAGAGAGAGAGAGAGAGAGAGGCAGATAGAAAGAGATAATGGGCACACCAGGGTCTCCAGCCACTGCAAAGGAATATCAGACACAGGAGCCCCCTTGTGCATCTGGCTTATGCAGGTTCTGGGGAATCGAACGGGGTTCTTAGTCTTCGCAGGCAAATGCCTTAACCATTAAGCCATTTCCCCAGCCCCAAAATGTCTCTTGTTTAAACACTGAAAAGTTACTTTCTGCATCATTGTTCTGTTTATGCAAATATAATTAATTCATTAACCATTACAAGCAAGCTACTGATTGATATTAAGTGATTTTTGTACATGGGATTTCAAAGATTTTTTTTTTAAACTTTCCCATCAAGGGCCAATTTACTGCTAATTACTGAGCCATCTGTGTGAAACTCAGTGTCCTTCAATCTCGTGCATAAGGGCTTGTGTCTGGTATGAACAGAAGCCAACAGTCCCTCCTATCCTAGGTAAAGATATTTGGACCTGACAAATCTAGGATTGAAATCCTGGGTTAACAATTACTATCTTTATGACTATTATTGAATTAACATATAATGCCCAGTCTCAGTATATATTCTGGATAATATATATATATATATATATATATATATATATATATATATATATAATATATATATATATTAACACATATATGTATGTAGATATACATATACATACAAGCATAGGCTTCTTGTGATGATGAACTGAGAGAGCATGAGCTAGGTACACACTTCTGTATGGACATTACAAGGTACCTGTTCATCTAGTATGTATGTATGTATGTATGTATGTATGTATGTATCTATCTATCTATCTATCTATCTATCTATCTATCTATCTATCTATCTATTATCTATCTATCTATCATCTATCTATCTATAGATCTATCCTCTGTTTATCTATCAGTCATCTATCATGTATCTGTCATCTACCTAATTTATATATATATCTACTGATGTATTGACCTATGCATATAATGCATATAATTATAAATGTGCATTTTTTCTCTCAGCCATACATAATGCATAACAAAAATAAAATATATAATACTGAGGCAAATATATAACATTTTTCTTAAAATAGGATCTCCTTGGTCTGAAGAAATGGTCAAATGGTTAAAGGTGTTTGCTTGCAAAACCTGATGGCCTGGGTTCTATTACCCAGTACCCAAGTAAAGCCAGATGCACAAAGTGGCACAAACTGCCATCACAGGTTGCTTATAGCACAACCAACACAGAAACAACCAGCTCTTGTTCCTATGATTTTGCTTCTTCTACAAAATAGTTATCTAGGTGTCACCCCACCCCAGTTGTATATAGCTGAAACAAATTCAAATGATGATTTATTTGTCCAAGTTTTCATTATGAAAATGCTCCTGCCTTTAGGTCCATATGACATATTTCCAACGTCTATTTAGTATTGCTAGCTGGTGGCTGTGGGAAATTGTCCTACCCTGATACTTCTCTGGGTGGTATCTGCAATGGGTCAATAAAGCATCTTATTTCAGAGATACCTCAGTCTCAAGGATTCCTAGTAAATATCAATAAATCAGAATCAAGACTAGTAGTAAAAACAAAATGAAGTTTATTATTGTAAGCTTCCTACTGACTACATATCTTATTATTTCTTATATGTTATGCCTGTTTCCTCAAGTGTTTAAGCATTTATTTCAGTTCACTGAGGAATTAGAGAAATTGGGAATACTGAGAATCAGTATTCATGGTAAGAAAGGGCATCAGACAACCAAAGATGTAATGTCCGAGGATATAGAGTCAGTTAATTCGATTGAAACTCCTAGCATGAATTACAGAGATTACTGTAACACTATGTTAGGAGTATGGTGGGAACAAGGTTTGAGGGGGAAACACAGATTTATAGAAGAAAAAATAAATCAAAGACTGCATTCAAGGTATCAGAAATATTTTAAATGTTCAAGAAACTGTTTTGACAGATTTTTATGGTAATGGGAAAGTATACAATGAAAGTATGAAGGAGATCATAAGTTGCTTCCTGATCATTTTTTAAATACTTTATTTTTATTTACTTATTTATTTGACAGAGAAATAAGGAGAGAGAGTTAGAGAATGGGAGTGAGGAAGAGAAATAATGGAAACACCAGGGCCTTTAGCCCCTGCAGACAAAGTCCAGAGGAGTGCACCCCCTTGTGCATCTGTCTAATGTGGGAACATTGGTCCAGGGGAATCAAACCTGGGTCCTTTGGCTTTGCAGGCAAATTCCTTAAATGCTAAGCCATCTCTCCAGCTCCCATTCCCTGATTATTTTGGGAAAAGGATGCGAAGTTTTTTTGTTTTTTTTTTTTGGTAATATTTAAGAGAAATTTAATAGAATGTGTGTGGGCCAAAAGGGAGAGATGAAAATTAGAAAGGGATAATTGCTTTAAACATCATGGAGAATGAGAAGCATTTTGTAGGAAAACATTGAAGCTATACCATATATTTTATATACCATATATTTTATGTTTATTTGTCTCTTACAGTAAGGGATTGATTGCAAAAATGATTCTAATTTTTAATCTTACCTTCTAACCTTTGAATATGACATTATGAGAGTTTGCAACAAGAGATGGGCTCTACTGCTATTTCATCTGGATATGGGTTGGACTTACAACTTGTTTGTTTAATATAATGGGGCTATGTTGATAGTATAGTATCTCTCTCTCTCTCTCTCTGTCTTTCTCAAACCAGTTGCTCATGAGATTGTGACATACCTTCTGCCTGTGCCTCCTGAGCTCTGGGATTAGACATGGGTTCCCCCACACCTCTCTCCATTTTCATTCCATAAAAGTCACTAAAGTAAAATCAAACAAAAAGTCAGTCTATGGAAGTGTTGGAATTAAAGAGAGACTTGAAGGGATTGACACTATTATGACAAAATAACAGTAAATACTTTAAAAATTGCATCCTGCCAGGCATGGTGGTGTATGCCTTTAATCCCTACACTCAGGATCCAGAGGTATGAGGATTACCATGAGTTTGAGACCAACCTGAGACTACATAGTGAATTATAGATCAGCCTGAGTTAGAGAGAGACCCTACCTCAAAGAACCAGGAAAAAAAAAAAAAGAAACTTTAAATATATTTGATTCACATGTAGGGCTATAAAATCCAGAGAAGGTATAAGCCATTTTTACCTTCCAAGTGTACCTTTTCTGTTTAGTATTTATACATCAAGCAAGACAAAAGCTGGGCTGGAGAGATGGCTTAGCAATTAAGTGCTTGCCTGTGAAGCCTAAGGACCCTGGTTCGAGGATCCATGTAAGCCGAATGCATGGGGTGGCACATGCATCTGGAGTTCGTTTACAGTGGCTGGAAGCCCTGGCATGCCCATTCTCTGTCTGCCTCTTTCTCTGTCTGTTGCTCTCAAATAAATTAATAAAAAAATAAAACAACAACAACAACAAAAGAAAGACAAAAGCTTCTGAGTAGCTGTGGACCAGTAATTACAGAACTAAACCATATATAACATCTTTGAAAATCTTTAGTGTTTCTCAGAAGGTATGACAGAAGTGTATAATAAATACTAACTACAAAATGGTTGTTTTACTGTTTCTCTTTTCTCAACTATACCATTGTATATTAACACATTTCTCTCTGCATTGATTTTTAAATTTATAACATTTCACTGTTTCTTCATCTCAATAACATTAATTTTCTTTATAGTACTTGTTAGTCATAGACACCTGGTTCTTTCTTTAAAACACATTATGACCATCTATTTGAGAACAACAACAAAACTTCTAGTATGGGTGGATCTGGTTCTTTCTAATTTCAAACAGAGATAACATTTCTGTGAGAATGTAGCACTTCAGCATTATGGGATTCCAAAATGATGGGTTTCAATGGAAGTCAGACTGTCATGAGCAAAGAATGAGATAATAATGAGATCATCATAATTGAGACACCACCTTGGTCAATAGTGCATAAAATTCATCGGGGTGGTAGATGAGCACATTAGAAATGAAAATGTATTATGAGCTTCTAATGATGCATAGACCCAACCTGGAATTAGCATACAGCTCAATAACATGGAGAGAAATGAGATAAGCCAGGAATAGGAGACAGAAGCTGAAGGTGTGCTCCTGCTTTTCACAAAGTGCCATAAACCCAAACCACCTTTCACATCTGATCATGGTGAATGGTAGGACAGATATCTGAAATATGAGGAAAAGGGAATTTCAATATGAAAAATAAAAACCACCAGCACACGTAGTCACCATATCACTGAGGTTGTATGTAGTATCCACTCTAACTCCTGTCCAAATGGTTCATGGAACCTACAGTTAAATATCATTTTACTCATAGAAGTATTATACTTTAGGAAAGAATACAAAATAGGAAATGAAAGTGGACATTATAAACCAAAGTGTGCTTTAACCATCTCAATCCTCTCTTTCTTGATCTATATTTACCAAAAAAGTCTGTCATATGATGCTATTACATTTGTCTGGAAATTAAATGCTAGATTACAAAATAATTAGTATATTTAGCCTAATCATTTACTTAGTCCAATATTCAGAAAACAGCAAACAACACATTTTCCTAAACTCACACATTATAACTCTTGATAATACAAAATATCATAAAAATTAAATACATAAAATAATTATAACAGTTTATACAAAGAGTAAAAGAAAAGCTATACAATGTTCTAAAAGTGTACTTGGGGCTGGAGAAATTGATCAGTGGTTACAGAACTCTCTGCAAAGCCTAATGATTCATGTTTAATTCCCCAGCACCCGTGTAAAGTCAGGTGCATGAAGTGGCACATGCATCTGGAGCACTCATTCTCTCTATCCTCTCTCTCTCTTTCTCTCTGCTTGCAAATAAATAATGAAAATGTAAAGATGAAATAAAAGTGTCACTTCACAAGGTAAAAATTGAGGGACACATCCCTTTATAATATACAGGTATGAAATATGATTCCTACAACAGAATAAGGTATCAATATAAAAATAGGAGGTATAATCATAGACAAAAGTAGAAAAACTTCTTTGAGGGCTAAAATTTTGTTTTTGTGATAATTGGTTTATTTCAGAAGTCAAAAAGTCATTCTGCTAATTCAAAAGTTTTTGTATCACTTTAGATTTTTTATTAGTTATGTACACAGTGTATACAGTTGTATTGGTACCATTGTTAGCATCCTCTCTTCCCCCATCCATAGGGACACTCCTCATTGGGGAATATGGGTTGTGCATTGTGGGGTTAGCTATCATCCACATTGAGCTGTTGATCAGAGAGAACTGCAAGGTTTCCCAAAAGGAGACAAATTTCTGTCAAACTATTTGATGACCCACCAAAGGTTACTAGTAGACTCTACTGCTGAAAACATGATAAGCTGTTGGTCTGTAACACAGAGTGACCTGGCTGGAACCTGGAGGAGAGGCAATCCCCAAACAGTCAGCTCATCTAGCGCCAGAAGATGCTACATGAGTGACTGGGGAAAAATGGCCAACATCTGACTAAACAACTCGTGGTCTAAACTACTCAGCAGCAAACAACTTGATGTGATGCTCACACAAGTGCAATCATGGCACACATCCATGGTGGGAAACCAACTGCTCTTGATTTGGCTAATTGATCTGTTCAGTGGAACAGAACCCATAGCTGGAGCTGGGAATAAAGTCAAAACCATATCCAAAAACGAGCCTGATCTCCATTGTCAAGCTAATCACCAATCATGGCCTACAAGAGGGCTCACCTTTGATTTTTAACTTTATACTATAGATCTATGTTTGCTTCAGGTTAATAGTTTATTCGGATTATGTCACGGTGTTCTTTACAAAAACACATATATTACTCTCAATATCCCTTCTTTTTTTTTTAAATTTGTTTATTTTTATTTATTTATTTGAGAGCGACAGGCAGAGAGAGAAAGAGGCAGATAGAGGGAGAGAGAGAGAATGGGAGCGCCAGGGCTTCCAGCCTCTGCAAACGAACTCCAGATGCGTGTGCCCCCTTGTGCATCTGGCTAACGTGGGACCTGGGGAACTGAGCCTCGAACCGGGGTCCATAGGCTTCACAGGCGAGCGCTTAACCGCTAAGCCATCTCTCCAGCCCTCAATATCCCTTCTTATTTATAGCCTTTTCACACTCACTTTCTTGTGTGCCTGAAAATAAAATCTGGCACTATCTCTATTCTGTGGATGTACATAATAGAAGGGTCTAGTTAAAGGGAGGTAATAGAAAAAATGAGTTTCATATATTAAAATTTACTATGAAGGAATATAGAACACAGCATTTCCAATAATTTGAAACATAAGTGACATCTAGACAGGAAAACACTGTAGTATGTTTTCCAAAGATGTATCTGACCAACTTTCTTCTAAACTAGGCATTGAGAACTAGTGGATTTTGAGATCATCATACTAATCCTCCGTTTATTCACTATAAATTAGAGGACTGGTTTAAAACATCCTTCCATTTTTGATAGTATAAAATTATTACTAAATTTTGGGCTGGAGATATGGCTTAGTGCTTAAGCACTTGCCTATGAAACCTAAGTACCCCTGTTTGAGGCTAGATTCCCCAGAACCCAGTTCATTTGCGGTGGCTGGAAACCCTGGTGAGCCCATTCTCACTTTCTCTCTACCTGTTTCTTTCTCTCTCTCTCTCTCTCTGTCACTCTCAAATAAATAAATAAAAATGAACAAAAAGGTGGTTATAAAATGACTAAATTTTCTAACTAAGTATGTAAAATGAATTTTGATGTGATATATTATTCCTTTCTAACATTTCTAGTTTCCCTTGCTTATGTTCCATGGTGAATAGTCATATTTATTGAACCTGGTACTAGACACTTGCCTATAATTAAAGTCAAATGTTTAAGAAGGTCTTCTTTAGTCTCTCCAGTACTAATTTGACTTTAAAAATGTAAGTTGACAACTTTTATAACTTAAGTTAATGCATTGGCAGTCAGCAGCAAGACATCAGCATCTATTTCTGGCTTGTTTTTTTTTTTTTTTTTTTTTTTTTTTCTGCCAAATCACTGTGTGAGTCTTTCTGCCTCTGCCTTATCATACAATTACCCAGTCATTTGTGCCTTCAGTTCTTTCTTTCCTTGGCAGATCTGTCCCAATGTTGGCACATCACTGTGACAGGCTACACATTTCCAAGACGACCACGTTCTGTGAGTATGGTGCTGACCAGGAGCAGCACAAGAAGGTTGGTTCCTTTAGACTGAGTGAACACATAGAATCCTTTTCAAACTTCATTTCAACCATAAGGAATGGTAAATATCCAAAACATATATAATTATAAAATATACAATAATAAACAACAAGAAATAATTTGGATTTTAATTTTAATGAGGTTCATGATTTGAGGGATATTCTTTTCTCTCTCTCTCTCTCTCTCTCTCTCTCTCTCTCTCTCTCCAAATAAGCTAGCCTGACATAGTTCCTTAAATAATTCATGATTGAAGAATAAAAGATTTATCAATAAAACAGGGTCAAGTCCTCTTGCAGAGCTTTAAAATATAAGCATATGCTAGGAGAGCATCAGAGGAGAGCTATATATTGTATGCCCAATTTAAATTTTCTTGCGCAGGCCTTTATTAGTAGCTTAATTTAATACATTCCCATGCCACCGGAAAGCCTGTGATATTTCAGAATAACTGCTTTTTAAAAAAAATCTTACTCTTGGGAAAATATCTTTTTCTTGCTTATGAAATCATTTTCCACTATATTAGCTTTTAAGAACCACTCAACTAACCATAACAAGCGGCACGCTAGCTGTATAGTAATCCCCTTGTGGTAAAAGCCCGTTGAAGGTCTTAGACACCTTGTCATGTACATACGGAGGGAGGTGAGGCTGGATTCAGCGTTTGATGATGCATTCACTGTACCTGTGTTTACACTGACGAAGCGCTTCGTGAACAGCACCGATACCGTGTGTAGGGGATGAAGCAGCAGAAAGGCATTTTCAGGAAGCGAAAGGACTGTCAGCCAATGTCCCCACGAATGACAATCATACCGGCTCTGACAAGCTGCTGCCAAAGGAGCAGGGCATTCCAGAGACAGCACAACTGGTAAAGGAAAATGAACGTTCTCAGAATTGGTAATAAATGAGCATCTGTCCCAGGGTTCTCCTCAGTGGACAGATTATAATTAAAATAAACTAATTAGTTAGAATTATCATATTGATACACATAAGTGTTTGGTTCATGGATGAAAGGCAATTGGCACTGTGGATTCTTGGGGTATTGACTAAATTCTGCAGAAATAAGAACGGAGCTTAGAAATCTCACCTTTGAAGTGAAATCATCACACATTGTTTTAAACAAGGGTTCTGACTGGCCCGATTTTGTACTAATTTTTGAAAATATGTCTTTGTTTTAACATTCTTTGCTTCCAGGAATTATTCCTCTAGGAAATCTCCTGAATGGCATGATAAGATGTTAATTAGTTGATCACTTTTAATCACATGGCCCTGTATATGCCACAAAGCATCACAGTACCAATTAGATAAAACTGTCGTTAGGTCTTAATAATCATTTTGTTCACTCATGTTGAGGAAGCTTGTGCGATACTGACATCTTTAGAAGTGTCATGCTGCAGGAAGACATATGTGTACTTCTATATGGAACAAATACTTTTTGTTATGGTAAAGGGATTTGAATACTCAAAAAAAAACTGATGTTTCAGGGCTGGAGAGATGGCTCAACATTTAAAGGCACTAGCTTACAAAGCCTTCCAGCTTGATTCAGTTCCCCAGTACCTACCTAAAAAGTGACCCATTTATTTGGAGTTCCTTTGCAGTGGCAAGAGGCTCTGAAGTGCCATTCCAACCCCCTTCCTTCCCCTCCTCATAAATAAACAAATAGAGTATTTCAAAAATGATTTTAAGAAAGATGTTAGACTTCTTCCAAAGGGGACTATTCAAAAAGGAACTCTTAAATATACCAGGTTGTTTGGTAAGTTGGAAATTCCTCACATTATGTTATTAATATAAGCATGAAATACACTGGATTTAGAAACTTCCACCCAATAAGAAAGACGCACACGTGTGTGGGCACACATGCATACACAGAGAAAGAGAGAGAGAGATGATTATATTAATGATTTAAAAATAGTCTACTTATTTTAATGACTTTTTTCATGTATGTGTAGTATGTGTGGTCTGTTCCCATCACTCACTCGGCTATTTCTCTTGAGACAAGTATTCCTCTCTCATGCTGGACTGGTCATCTTCCAAAAAGCCCCAGTGTTTTTTCTGGTCTCTACTTTCCTTGCCGCTGAGGCATTGCCGTTCAGGCCCCCTCAGGCCTTTATGCCTGTAAGAGAAGTGCTCTTACCACCTGAGCCATCTCTCCACCTGGGCCTACTAGTTTTTACCACTGTAGTTTTCATCACGTGCTTTACAATTTCTTGTTCATGGTTGATAAAATGAAAGACATCTCCAAGAGAATGTGACTGTTGAAGATTTACAGTCAGTTTTCTCGTGGTCTTAGTCACAATGTTACTGGATTAATCACTGAGAACAGGAGACAATTGTGATAATATCTTTGGAGATATTCCATAGGTTACTAAATGTGAATAGATATTAGTGAAAATAACATACAACCATTCAGTATTCATTTAAACTCTAATTCCAATGAACTCCAAAAAAACACTATATAAGCATTAAAGACCATATATTTTCTTGATAACTTGAACTCGCTTAAAATTTGCTAAGAATATCAAATATATGAGCATTAAATTATAATGTGAGTATTCAATATCTTTTATAGAAAATAGGTTTCATCTAATAATTTGTGGACAGAGAGGTGGTGAGCCAAATTCTCATTCTAAATGTTACTTCATGAGTTTCATAGTTCCAGGTATCGAATGTATTCTAGATACTCTGTCAGCAATGGAAGTATAGCAATTTATAATATTGCTTGATAGCCAGAGGTTATTTCTTAATTTATTAGGACTTAATAATAGCTATAAAATTTAGATTTAATATCAATAATGAGAAGAGTTTCATTAAACATGTGTGTGCATATGTGATCATCTAATTAAGCTAGGTCATTAAGTAGGAATTCATAAATTGCTGAGTCACTCTTGTCCATTTTCCTAAGTCTATGTCATCATAACAATTACAATCCATTTCACAAGTGTTATACATGGAGAACTGTATGTAGCTCTACTTGTAGATATTCTTATCACTTAAAATAATGTTCTTCATCACATTAGATATATAATCCCTCACCCACTTGCAGAAGTTGCATGTTTCCCAAAGTAACAGAGCCAGAATGTGGATGCATCTAGAGCAGGCTCTGAAAACAGACTTGTTCACAAACATAAAGACAAGGATTAAAACAGATGAGCTTAACATGATGGTATAGCAAACCATACCATTAATCCGCAAGTTGGAAATCATGATTAGTCCTTGACTGATGAAAGCTAAGATTCACAGATGGCTTAGGGTGAGAATAGTCTTTATTAAATGCATCAGCAATTGACCTAAGCGCTTCCTTATAATTAAACACCTGCTCACCTTACCAGTACTTTCTTGAGCCCTGGAGCATAAAAAGTAACCATGATTTTAGAATTTTTTGAAGTACTTTACTTAGAAAACAAAAATTTGCAAAAAAGTTATAACAAAAAAATTTGTCATTTGAGTTAATTTTTTCATTCAATTTAATATGCATATATTAAGTGTCTTCAAGGCATGACACATAATACTCATTGCAATGAAAGGGTAATAAAATTCATTTATTCTATTACTGTCAATGCAGTGAGAAAGAGAAAACAAAAGACATACTTGACACAGATCTATGTTACAATAAAGGAATGGCCAGGTCCTACTGAAGCAGAAAATATAACCTAGATCTGGATATGTTATGGTTAGTGAGCTATGGTCCCTAGGAGGTAAGAACAAACCACAATATGGCTGGAGGGGTGGTGGACACAAAGGTGAGAAACAAGAAACTCTACATGGAATGGTGAGTTGAATCCAAATGGGATGAACAAAGAAGCCAGTCCAGTGTATCATCACCTCAGAACCCCAACACGGATAAATGTTGAATGACATACTAACCTTATAACTGACCAAGTAGTTAATGAGGCTGTGGACAGAGGTCCAGCCAGAGGAGAGAAATCAGCATTTCTTGATGGAGCCCGGTATTACTAAATTAGCCAGCAGGGCTGGACATTGGTTCTGTGATACAGTGCTTACCTAGTATATTTGAAGCCCTAAGATCAGTCCCCAACTCCAATAATACAAAAAGAAGAAAAAATCCAGCAGTAAATGATGAGCAGGTCTATAATCATTAGTGTGATATTAGATATCCACTCATTTCCTTTCTGCTTTTCTTTAGTATGTATGACTATATGTCTATATCTCCTAATATTCATAACTAGATCAAGATAATGATATATCTCATGGCTCTTGCAAAATTGCCAACATAAAAACAAGAAATGATGGGAAAAAATTGCATCCTAGTTAAGTTGGCACAATGCAATTGCAACAAGCTACCTAGTATCTGAAAGGAAGTTAGATATGAGAGCTAGAACCTTGTAGGAGTAAAGCATTCACAAGGCATTCACCTTAAAAGTTCAATTATAGAGGTGGAGAGATGGCTTAGCAGTTAAGTGCTTGCCTAAGGACGCCGGTTCAAGGCTCAAATTCCCCAGGACCCACATTGGCCAGATGCACAACGAGGCACACACATCTGGAGTTCATTTGCAGTGGCTGGAGACCCTGCACGTCCACTCTCTCTCTCTTTCTCTCTCTCTCTCTCTCTCTCTCTCTCTCTCTCTCTCTCTCTCTCTCTGTGTGTGTGTGTGTGTGTGTGTCTCTCTACCTCTGCCTCTTTCTCGCTCTGTCTGTTGCTCTCAAATAAATAAATAAAACAAAAAAAAGGCCTTTAAAAAAACTTTTTAAAAAAGCTCCATTATATGTGGCAAAGGCATGTTGTCACTACAGAAATGTTTCAGGTATCAATACAAAGATACAAAATATCCCCAATATTTTAATTTTTAGTAAATTTGACTTTCATTTTAGATAGTACAGTTTCTTAAAATGTGAAATATTACAGTGACTTAGCCTGAAAATGTTTACTTTGAAAACACTAAAGCCAGATCTTAAACATGTTCATGTGAATCTTAGATACATGGATGTATAAGGTGAAGCATTGGTGATAAGCTGTCACATATATACTGATGTGAGCTTAATATTTTCAAATAAGAATGTGAACGTCATTAAAATGAATGCTTATACTTATGGTGCAATAGAAAGTAAGCTGTTTAGAATGCATTTTAAAAATCGGATCCAAGTCAATGTGAGTTTTTATATGAAAACTGTAATAAATAAAAGTTGCCTTGTACTATGTTTCTTTCAAATAGCAAGTCAGAAAACATTATACTCATAGACCAATCTAGTCTAGTTGCAATACATAAAAATATAAATTATTCTTGAGAGGAAGTTTCACACACCCCCTCCCAGTATAAATGCAGAGGCATTATAACAGAGTAGTCATACTTCCATTTTGTTTCTAGTGGCTCAATGCTTTTAGAAAAATACATGGCATAACTGACAATGTTCGTCTTTCTGTCTGACTTATTTCTCTCATTTTTTTTCGTTTTCCTTTAAAAAGTAAATGATTTTATTTATGTGCAAACAGAAGGGGATAGAGAGAAAAGAGAGACAGGCAGAATAGGTGAACCAGGGCTTCTAGCCACTGAAAACAAACTCCAGACACATGTGCTTCTTTGTGCATCAGGCGTATGCATCAGGGGAATTGAACTTGGGTCCTTAACTTCTGAGCCATCCCTCCATCCCTGTTTTACTTAAAAAAAAAAAAAATGTTTGTTCATTTGTAAGGGGAGAGAGGGAGAAGAAAGAGATAGAACAGTCATGTCAAGGCTTCTTGCTGATACAAACTCATGCTCCATTTTTAGCATCTGGCTTTACATTGGTATTGGGATATTGAACCCATATAATCAGACTTTGCAAGCATACACTTTCTCCATTAAGCCATCATCTCACCTCCTATTTCACGGTTTCAATGTCCTTCCTGATGGTGTGGATCAGATGTCTCCCATAAACTCCTGTGTTTTGTATACTTGGTCCTCAGATGGTGGCAATTTGGTAGCTGAACACTTTCTCGACAAGGTGTGTTGCTGGGCATGGGTTTTAGAGCTCTAGAAGTAGCTCCTCCTCGCCAAAGTTTGACTCATTTTCTTGCTGCTGTTTTCTACCTGCTGTGGCAAAGTTCTAGCCTATGCTCAAGCCATGTTTTTTTTTTTTTTTTAATCCCCTGGATGTTTACTTAAAAAAATAAGATATTATCATCCTATTACCATGCAATTGCAATCTGAGTATAAACTCAATATAAATATAATGAGGTGGTTTCAAGTCAATGTTCAAGTTCTATCCTCTCATTCTCATGCTCTGTCACCTGATCTGCAGTGTAGCCTGTCCAAAAAAATCAACTGCTGCAAATATACAAATTCTTACATCAAAATGACTTTCAGAATGTTGGTTTTTATGGTAATGGCCTTATCTCTCAGGGGCCCTTTGAGGTCTCAGGGCCATCATTTGCCTCTTCATTCCTGACTGTGCATAATTAGAATGTGGGTAATCTGACCCCATCACACCCAAGGTCACTTTTATTCTCTTCATGTGTCAGTGTGGCTCGGAAAGAAAGGATTCCTAATTTGATTGGCAGAACCTTTTCCACTAAGACTTACATAAGAGATGCATGGCTATGAGGAAAGCAGATCTTGAATACAGCAAATTTCCCTTATCCTCAGTCCTTGTATTCTAAATACTTGGCATGAACATTGGGTTATGATGTGCTGAGATGCTGCACTTAAAGGAATAGAAGCTCAAATCCTCATATCCATCACTGTTCATAAAAATTAGATTTGCTTGCCAAAGTTCTTGGAAAACATACAACTTTTGTCTGCATTCAGAACATACCCTCCTGGGGTGGGAGAGATGGCTCAGCAGTTAAAGGCACTTTCTTACAAGCCCACTAGCCTGCACATAAAACTAAATTCAAAGTGATCCACACGTCTGTTATCTCAACACACTTACTCTAATGGGAAGTGGAGACAATTGGGAATCTAGCAGACTAGCTATTTTGGTGCACACAGTGGAAAAAATAAATAAACATGGGAGTTCCTGTCTCATGCTATGTCAAGTAAGTAAACACCCCAAGGTTTTCCTTAGGCTTCCACATGTGTGCAGTGACATGTGTATGCCCATAAACACATCATAGACATACATACACACATGAGGAAAAGAGAGATTATACTCTTCTATGTAACCCTCATACTGTGTAACATTTAGCAGGTTTTTGAAATTCCTTCCCACACTCCATGACACATTTCAAGGATTATCACTTTTTACAATGACAGAGCCAGCCAGCAGTAGTCATGAAGCATTGAAAATTATGATAAATTTCTTTAGTTCATGGCCATAAAACAATTGTATTGTGCTCATTTTTCAGTTCTCTTTAAATTTTTATTCATTTATTTGAAAGAGAAAAAAAACAGGAAGTGAGAGAGAGAGAGAGAAAGAGACAGATGCACAGGCTGCTTGCCACTGCAAATGAACTCCAGACACATGCCCCACCTTGGGCATCTGGCTTATGTGGGTACTGGGGAGTGGAACCTGGGTCCTTTGGCTTTGCAGGCAAGTGCTTTAACTGCCATGCCATCTCTTTGGCCCGAGTTCTCTTTTTCTTTCTTTTTTTATTGTGTGTGTATGAACACGCATATGAATGTGTTTTCATGTCACATGTGTGAGTATCGGCATGCATGTACCCTAGCACACATGTGATGTTCATGGAACAGCTGGGGTACTGTCACTTTTCACTTTCTTACTTATTTCCTGTTGGGCACATGAATCTGCCCGGCTTGCAAGCCTCCAGTTATTCTCCTGGTTCCACCTTGAATCTCACAGTTGGAGCGCTAGGGGTTATAGACACATACTAACATGTCCTGCATTACATGTGTTCTTAGAATTCAAATTCATACTGTCACATTTTGCGTTAAGAGAATTACCCACTGAGGCATCTCTCCAGCATTCTTATCAATTTTTATCTATGAAAAACTTAGATAATTTCATGCCTCATTGTGTTTCTTTGACATTGTCTGGAATTACCTCAAATGTAGGTCAAGGAAATAACTTCATTTTCCCCTTTTACTCTTTAACACTGGACTCACCATGAGTAAAAACACAGCTTATGCCTGAACAATGCTAATCTAAAACATTCATATTCTTCATAATACAGATCATAAACTTTGGGCTCAGAAAATTTAATACTACTTTGGCTGGAATAGGGGCTAATTTTAATTTATTTATTCATTAATCTATTTTTTTTTTTTTTTTTGCAGGCAGGGAGAGAGATAGAGAGAGAGAAATTTGGGTATGCTAGGGCTTCTTATCACTGACAATTTGAGATGCTTGGATCGTTTTGTGCATGTGGATTTATGTGGGTACTGGGGAATGGAACTTATTCTAACAGATTTTGCAAGCAAGTGCCTTTAACCACTGAGCAACCTCCCAGACCTCTAGGAGCCAATTGAACAGGTAAATTCACAAACAAAAGATATCTTAAAAAAAAAAATATATATGAACATTTAAACAAGAGAGTAGAGTTTTTTTTTTTCAGCATTTTTACAACAAAATAACTGACAGATGCACCTAACCAAAAGAAGCGTTAATTTTAGATCACAGTTTGAAGGTACAGCCCACATCTATTCCTTTATCTCTACACTTATCTTACTCTTTGTATCTTCAACAATGCCTCCTTCAAGTTCTTGAGGATGTGTTCCCTCCACATATTTTCCTGAGTACAAACACTACTGGAATGTAGGTCTGGAATCCATGGATTCCAAACACATGTGCAGACCTTCAGTTCCCTTAGCATGTTCAGCAATCTCTTGTATGTGTCTGTGGTCATGGCACATGTGATCAACTCAACACGCAGTCTTCCTCTTGGATATCTGGAACAAATGCCAACTCCTCTAAAGCATCTAGTATTCTTCCCAGGTTGCTCTGTTGAATGTGGTATTTCCCAAGTTTAAGAAAAAAAAAAAAAAGCACATATAAGAGCGAAATCACATGTAAGAATGAGATCACATGTAAGAAAGTCTGGGTAGGGGGTTGAATAAATCATAAGTTAAAGAGTCTTACTGTCTGGCCTTGAGTCCTAGTCTGAATGTTGACCCTTACTGTGAACCTGGAGAAATTATTTCAGTTTTCCAGAAATTAGTTTCTTCAGTTATAAAATGAAATAATAGTAATGCTGACCTTCTAGGGTTTTGTGTACATTCAATGAGATCAGAGCCTATCATATTAGCCCACCACAAAACATTGGCTATTATACAAAGGATAGTAGCCTCCTGGAGAAAAGAGTTTAGGGAAAATAATCACAGTAATTCAATTTATTCCAAATTTTTTCTTTACATTTCCTTCAAAATCAGACCACATGACTCTTGTTCTACAACAGGGATATCATTTTATTTTGTTTATATAAAAAAGTTAAACTTGAAAAGACCAAATGATTTTCCCATGATTAAAGGATTCAGTTATGACACAATTAAGAACTCTGGTCTCTTAAGTAGTAATGAAGTTAGCATTTTCTCTGCCCTTCATTATCTTTCATATATTCCAATATTAACATATTGATTCCTTTTTAATCTAAAAGGAAAGACACTATGTACAAGGAAATGAATTGGGAAATGAATTTTCTATTATTGCAGTTATTAATGGTATTGGGTATCAGGGAGTTTTTAAAACCACTAGTCCACTCTTATCATTGAGACGTGACTAGGTCATGATCCACTATGAAAGAAAGTGTATTTCATCCTGATGATTCTACAACATAATACTCACACTCTGCTAGAATGTACTGCCGCCTCTGTGATACTCTTTATCAATTATAATTTTAGGGTTTCTGATGTGACATGCTATTATTTTTGTCCTAAACAATGGTTTGGATTTAATTAGTAGACATATTTAAGAAGGGTTCAAAGATAGGAACTTTTCATTATATGATATGACCTTTAATTTACTATACTAATGCATCTTGGTAAGGGTATGTTGAAAAGATGTTTAACGTGGCCTTTCAGTATTGGGATTGTGAGAATATTTTTTTCATCCTTTGTCTTGTTTTTGGCTGTTAAGCGTGCAGGACATTAAGGA
This sequence comes from Jaculus jaculus, assembly GCF_020740685.1. Taxonomy (NCBI): domain Eukaryota; kingdom Metazoa; phylum Chordata; class Mammalia; order Rodentia; family Dipodidae; genus Jaculus; species Jaculus jaculus. The sequence continues at coordinate 47,108,961 of NC_059120.1, read as the reverse complement.
TAAATTTGTGTCTTTAAACATCCTTATCCCAAGCCAAGCATACCTCTAGTCCTAATTACTCAGTAGCATAGATTGAAGAATTTCTTGAACCTCAGAGTCAGGTGACATCCTGGGCTACATAGTGAGATGTCTCTAAATTAATTAATTAATTATTTTATTAACTTAGTAAATATTTCAGTAACTTATATTGTAGTGCTATATGCTTAAATCAAGTAAGTAATTTTAAATTTTTATTTTCATAAAATGATAACAAAATTAGTTTGAAATTATTTAAATGATGTTAACTAAAAATATCAGAGTACAACCTAAGAGTATGCAAACTGAATTTCTAATAAATTGTTAATTGTACTAATAAATAAAAAATCAGAATAATTTTCATGATAATATTATTATAATTTCCAGTACCTCAGGATATATTACAACACTAATATATTTTGTTATATATTGAATGATTTTTCTCAACATTATATTTCCTATTATTTATTTTTTTTAAGATTCCACTTGGAGTAAACCAGGTAGATTTTGTTATTTGCCATTCCACTTAAAAAAAAAAAAAAAAACCCTTTATGCAGAATGTCTCCATGTATATTCTGTAAAGGACATTTTTTTCCACACAGTCTTCAGATATCAATCTGTGATTGTACAATAAATATTTGGTCACATTAAGTCTCCATAAACAAGTACCATGAGATCTACCTGACATTATTTGTTAACTTACCTTTCAGGATGATTTCATACACACATATTTCATCAAGCAAAGCAGCCATCAATTTAGCTTTCATTCAGCCAATGATACAGTGATGTATCATATATATAGAAAAACAAAGCTCTATGTTAGAGGAATATAGCATGAACATTCATCCATGCCATTCCCACACAGTGGATCAACACCTGGGGGAATGAAATGCCAATATTGCTTTATCTTGTTTTTCAAAATGTATGATTATTCTGTAATATTTTATCTCAGTTTAAATATAATGAAATATGAATATAGTTATTATACCAGTAATTTTTCCAATTAAAATATTTTGAAGTCTACTTACAAACTGAACAATGTCCTTTATATCTCAATGTTTTCTTTAATACCAAATTTTTCTTCAAAATGTGTTGTTGCCTAAAAATAAGAATACAAGTATTCTTTACATACATTTTACCACAAACAGTTTAAACAGGAAAAGAGGTCTCCTAAATTATTTGGAGATAGCAGAAAGTGTACAGATAATCTTATTATTAGTGGTAATAGGAAGTTGGCCATAAAGGATGCCAGGTTGTTCTTATATGTAATCCATCTTCCTGGAAATTGTTGCCTTTAGAAAGGTCACATTTCAAGAGATATCTGGAGAAATTTCTCTCTAAAAATATCCATGTGTTACAAATAAATGTAATGATAAGCATTGTACTACCATTGCCAGACAATATGTTTCTTAAATTGTTTAAAATACTGAATTTGCCCATACTATTTCCCAATTTCATACAGATTAGCAAAATGTTGTTAATTTTCATTTCTAATATACACAAAACATATCAATTATGTCATTGCTTTGATGTCTGAATCTATAAGATTTTCTAGGTAGAGTCTTCAGGAAAAAGGTACTTTCCATCTCATTCATAATTCTGGTTTTCTTTTTTTATTCATTTGACAGATAGAGAGAGTGAGCGAGCGAGAGAGAGAGAGAGAAAGAGAGCATACCAGGACATCCAGCCACTGCAGACGATCTCCAGATGCATGTGCCCCCTTGTGCATCTGGCTAATGTGGGTCCTGTGGAATCAAAACTGGCTTTGCAGGCAAATGAGTTAACCACTAAGCAATCTCTCCAGCCCCATCTCCTTCATAATTCTTTCACTTGAATACACTTCAAGTAGAAAACTTTCTCAATAACAATTTAAATATGGAATATATGAATGGTCAACACAAAAATATTAAATTTTTTAGTATGTTCAAGAATGTTTTCTGTTCCATTACACAATGATCGTTCCTATAATATTATTTTCTTTACAATTAATATGTTTTGGATTTGATTATTTACATATAATTTCACAGGCTGAGGAGCAATATATTTCTATAAATAGTATATCTAACTAATCACAAAATAAATTATTTACTCCAAAAAAAATTAAGAAAGGAGCGGACATGGTGGCACATGCCTTTAATCCCAGCACTCTGGAGGAAGAGGCGGGAGGATCACTGTGAATTTGAGGCCACCCTGAGACTACATAGTGAAGTCCAGGTCAGCCTGGGCTAGAGTGAGACCCTACTTCAAAACCAAATCAAAACAAAACAAAATGTAAGAAAGGTAACACATCTTTATTACCCTTTTCCACTTTTAATTTGTCTCCATTCTCTTACAAATGAGTTTGAAAATGCCACCCATTTGTTTTTGTATTTGTGATCTAAACTCTGTATGAATTTTTTGGCATTCATGATTACTTTTTTTGTTAAATGTACTAGAAGTTTTCCAGTTTTGCACTACAGTATTGTCATATTTCTTAGTTTCTTCCTCAAGACTGAACATGACTTTTTCCTACTAGAGTCAGAGTAGTAAATATACTTCAACTGTCAGACTTATTGACAGATTACATAAGGATCAGATACTGCATTAATAAGCCTTACTTGCTTTAACTATCACTTCCAAGAAGTCTTGTAATGAGATCACTAATTTCCTTATGGACTTGGCAGTGACTTGTACAAATGAGTATTGGAACTCACATTACATTTTACTATTACATTGTTTTGTATGAGAACCTTGACCATCAGATAGGTCTTCAGTCCTGGCCTCTATACTGCTCAGCTCTGTTTCCTGATCCCAGCCAAAACTCCTATCACACAACCGCTACCCAATAAGTACTTTGGAATACATGAAAAAAATATGTAAAATAAATTAATGTGGGTCAAATTGTCTAGACCCTACAGTTAAGGAATTTGATAATGGCAAGGGTTGAAGTTTATTGTCTTATTTATTTTTTCACATACCATCGTATTGACCATCAAGAATTATTTCCATTTGATTTAAAATGAAATAAAATGAAAGCATCTACTGCATTTGCAACATTTCCACTTGTATAAGAAAATCAAATAGAGTTTGTATTATCTTTATCAATTATGAAAATACTCTGGCAGAATATGTGAAAGTGGATATTACCATACAGAAAGACAGATAAATAGAAAAATATCTCTATTTTGGAATGTAAATATCTATATGTGATTATACTGTACATATGCAAATGCAGTATTCAGTTTTATATATATAGATTGATAATGTCTCTAGTGTGATGAATCAGATTATCTTTTCAATATATAGCAAGTATCCTTTTATATTCATTTCTCCTATTCATATTCATAATTAAAATAATCTACTGTTATTACCTGATAATTTTGGGTAATTATGTTGAAAATAAAATGAAAACAGACTATCTTTTTCTGATCTACTTTGTTTCAGACCATGTATAAAAACACATTGTTATACAAGTGTACTTGTAATATAATTCACTGTCTGTGTAAGCAACCAAAACACAACTTACAAATGGCTTTGAAATACTTGAGGCTTTCAATAAAAACAAAAGCATTCTCAATTATGCAATATCTTTGCAGATAATTGTTATTTGGGTATATAGTGGGTTCATTTACATAGTGTTACTTTGGAAATATTTGCAAATTCATTTACAATATGAATTTTAAAAAATGTTTTTATTTGTTTGTTTGCAAGCAAAAGCATATAGAAGAGACAGACAGAGAGAATCGGCATGCCAGGACCTCCAGCCACTGAGATCAGATTTCAGATGCATTCATGTGCCACATTGTGCATCTGGTTTAATGTGGATGCTGGGGAATCAAATCCAGGTCTTTGGCCTTGCAGGCAAGTGCCTTAACTGCTGAGCCATCTCTCCAGTTTCAACAAAATTTTTTTCTTAACATTGCATAAAAAGGACATACTTAGTGTTATTGCTTGAAAATTATGACTATCTCAGGACTGGAGAGATGGCTCCTTGGATAAAGTGTTTGTCAGCAAGTGTTGAGTACCTGAGTTCAGATCCCCAGACCTTGTGTAAAGAAGCTGCAATCTGTGATGGATTTCTGCCATTCCCACACAATTACTGTGAGATGGGAGGCAGAAACCAAAAATTGTCCCAGAAGCTTGCATATGAGCTAGTGTGGTGAATAATGAAAGACGCTTCCTCGAACAAGGCGGCAGGTGAGGGCTCACAATTGATGGCTGTTCTCTGCTCCCCAAACATGCTGCGGCATCCACACACACATACCTACACACATCCCATACCAACAAGTGTGGCTATCTCTTGGAGAATTAGAAAGTAGCAATGGAGAAAAAGATTATCAGTTAAGGTGCTTGTCTCCAAGCCAAAGGATCCAGGATTGATTCCCCAGTACCCACATAAACCATACACACAAGATGGTGCATACACCTGCAGATTGTTTGCAGTAGCTAGAGGCCCTGCAACACCCATTCTCTAGTTGCCATCCTCCCTCTCTCTCCCTTTCTCTAATTTTATTTAATTGATTAAAAGTATTTATAAATATAAACAGAAATTAACTCAGTTTACTTCAAATTATCGTCATGACAAATGAAAATAAAGGAAAAAGGTGAGCCACTTATTGATTCTCACTGCACAATTTGCTGTACAGTTATAAAATTATGGACCTGTGTGTGCTTTCACTTCCAGTATGGAATAATATGAATGTTCATGTTCCTCTGAAATTCATACCATCATATCCTAAACTCCAAACTTATAAGATTGAGACCTGATGCTAGTTCAAATAAATTGGTACACGAGGCTACTTATGGATGGGATTAATATGTAGCAAAAATAGAATGAGAGAAATTCCTAAGTTCTTTCACTCTAAGTAGAGTGCAATCTATGAGCAAAAAATAGACCCACATCAGGGGCTACATATGCATTTTCATCTGAATTTTCCTAATTTCATAAAATTTTGCGAATTAATTGGGCTTATTTATAATATACTTAGTTTTTGTCATTTTGTTACATAGTACAAATGTTCTAGGGTCCTGCATATAAGTACATGATTTAATAAGTGATTTAAGACTCTGGCTGGAGAGATGGTTTAGCGGTTAAGTGCTTGCCTGTGAAACCAAAGGACCCCAGTTTGAGGCTTGATTTCCCAGCACCCACATCAGCCAGATGCACGGGGGGGGGGGGGCGCATGTGTCTGGAGTTCGTTTGCAGTGGCTGGAAGCCCTGATGCACCCACTTTCTGCCTCTCTCTCTCTCTCTCTCTCTCTCTCTCTCTCTCTCTCTCTCTCTCTCTCTCTGTCTGTTGCTCTCAAATAAATAAAAATAAACAAAAAAGACTTGTAGTGTATTGGTTTTTGTTCAAATAATTTCAATAAAGTATACTACCAATAATTTTTAAAACTTTAAATTTGTGTGTGTTTATCTCAATTTCTCATAGTTAAAATGTGCTTCTTCCATAGAACATATTGATAGCTAGTTGAAAGTGGTTCCAAGTTACTCAAATATTACATTTGATACTTGCAATTGCATAGTTTAGAAAGCATGAAGTTACATCATGTAACTCACTTAGCACATTTCATGTTAGAAATTGGTGTTCCACTGCTATCTTAGCAAGTTAATACTGGATTATTAACTTCAGCAAAGTAAATCAATCTGTCTTTTTATCAAAAGAGCTCATGTATTGGTTACTTTTCTTATTACTGTGCCTGGTAAAAGGAACATAAGGGCTGGAGTGATGGCTTAGCAGATAAGGCACTTGCCCACAAAGCCTAAGGAGGCACGATCAACTCTGCAGGTCCCATGTAAGCCACACTTGCAAGGTGATACAAGTGCACAATGTCACACATGTACACAAGGGGGCACACATGTCTGAGGTCAATTGCAGTGGATGGAGACCCTGTTGCACCAATTCTTTCTCTTCCTCCTCCTCCTCCTCTTCCTCCTCCTCCTCCTCCTCCTCCTCCTCCTACTCCTCCTCCTCCTCCTCCTCCTCCTCCTCCTCCTCCTCCTCCTCCTCCTCCTTCTTCTCTCTCTCTCTCTCTCTCTCTCTCTCTCTCTCTCTCTCTCTCTCTTACATTAAAAAAAGACAATCTGTTGAGCTTGCTTTTAAAAAAAAACTAACAGGGATGGTTTGCTCTAGCTGGTAGTTTGAATGGATATAGTCTATCTTGCTGCAGAAAAAATCAAGCAGAAATATGAGGCAGTCGGTCCCTTTACATCAGAAATCGGGAATCAGAGAGGAATGAATGTTGATACTCAGCTCAATTTCTTTCCCTTTATTATTCAGCGTGGGACCCCAAACCGTGGAATGTTGCTACCTTCATTGAAGGTGTATATTTCTGCCTCAGAATTCTCCAGAAAACCCCTCACAGGCATACACAAAGGTTTACTTCCTGGGGAATTTTAAATTCTAGTTTAGTAAAATCTAGGTTACTCTACACCTGTTAGGCTGACAACCAAGGTCAATTATCACAAAATATTTCATAATTGTTTGCTGCATTTTATATGAGCTGAGTAATCACAAAAATATCAACATTATGACATTCCGTGACAAAGTACACAACATGGATGAAAAAAAAAAAAAACTGTGTAGTGGTTGGAGTATATAAAGTCCCTAATAGATTTTGGTGTTTGAATACTGAATCTCCAGCTGTTAGTGATGTTCAGGAAAGTTGTCTAAGCTTTGGGAAATAGAGCCTAGGTGAAGGAAATATTTAGCTAGGGGTATCCAGTCCCATTTACTGTTTTTTTTTTTTTCTCTCTCTACTTCCTTCTGTCTCCTGTGATGATAGGACCCTTGCTTTCCACACCAGTCATGATTTCCCTGTCACAACTGGACTTTCCCTCAAAACCATAAGTTGAAAATACATCATTTCCTGCTTTAAGCTGCATCTGCTGATAATTTTTCTCAAACAATAAAGAAGTGATTGACACAGAAACTTGGTACCAAAAAGTGGGCAATTGCTAGGATAAACCTGAACAGTTGTTTCTTGGTAGTTTGGAAGTGGCTTGAGGGAAGAGTGTGGGAGTATTCAGACCATTGGTCTCATGAAGCCTTGTGACATTTCAAGCACAGCTTCAGCTGCAGTGCTTATCAGAGTATGGAGGACTAGAATGCAGAGAGAAAGGAGAACCATGGAGGTATGTCTCTTGAAGTTTTATAGAGGAACAAGGACTCTGTCAAACACTGGGTAAAGGACAGCTAATGTAACATGTTGGCAAATGCACTGGCTATATTCTGCATGTTTCCCTGATAATTTGGACAAATTGTAATTTAAAAGCAGTAGAATAATGTGCTTGGTGAAGGAAATTTCAAGGTATGAAACCGCTGAGCTTGTGGGTTCTTTCAGCTCCCCTGATTCAAATCTAAAAGGAAAAACAGCAAAATGCAAAGAAGAATATATTTTTTAAAAATCATAAAGTTTGGCACAGAGAAAAATGTAAACATGGCACTTGGTTACCTATCAAATCTAAAAGTAAAATCCCTATTGCTGAAGGCACCACAGGCTGTGGCCATAGGCTATTGAGAGATCGTACTCGAACTGAGAAGGAAGCCGTTGCCCTGCTGGATGGATGTCCAGCCCTCACAGCACTGGAAAGTGTATTGCAAGATGATAAGGGATCATGCTCACCAACAACATAAAAAAGTAGAGAATGCTACAAACTACAAATCAACCAGCTGGGCAAGACGTATACATCTGTGCAACAGTGGCATATGTGTGGTAATCAACTGCTCTCTGGATCTAAGACCAACTCAGTGGGCAGGAATTCATACGTGGTACAGTGCAGTGGGTTGGAAGCCTATGGATAAAAAGGACATAGGGGCTGGAGAGATGGCTTAGCGGTTAAGCGCTTGCCTGTGAAGCCTAAGGACCCCGGTTCGAGCATCGGTTCCCCAGGTCCCACGTTAGCCAGATGCACAAGGGGGCGCACGCGTCTGGAATTGCAGAGGCTGGAGGCCCTGGCGCGCCCATTCTCTCTCTCTCCCTCTATCTGTCTTTCTCTCTATGTCTGTCGCTCTCAAATAAATAAATAAAAAATGAACAACAAAAAAAAAATTAAAAAAAAAGGACATAGATTCCATTGGAAAAGCTTTCACTGTTCTTTGGCTAAAATGAGAAGGTGTGTCCATCAAAATTTCATCTAAGTGTACAGGCTTATCCTGTTTGATCCATGTTGCTGTCACGCTTGTAGAGAAAATCTACTTCTCATAGATGGCAACGAATACTGTAGAGACCCAAGATCCACCCATGTGGCAAGAAAGAAAGCTAATTGTCTAACAGGGACAAGTCAGTTCTGTCACATCTTTTGGGTCGCAGGAGACATAATAGAGCAAGTGGCAAGTGCTGCTGGCTGGAAGACCTCCTCCAGGAAGCGGGCAATAGACATTGAGGAAACTCGCAATGCATCAGAGCAGGAAATCAGAGGCTTCAGAGATCTCAACACTAAGGAAAACCTGCAACACACCCTCCAAGGTTCAGGGAATATTTGGGGAACACAAAAATATTGGAGAAGCCACAGGGTGGGAAGGAATATACAGAAGTATGATTTTCCTCACAGAGACTGACTGGTATATTCATGAATCCACACTGAATGCTCATAAACTTTAGGAGGTGGGTGTGGGGACAGAGAGGACATAAGCGTATAGCCAGAAAACCCCCACCCCAAAGAAAATGATGGGAGGAGAGTATGAACAAATTATAGCCTGCTCTCCTGTAAAAATTTTCAATAGATAAATTAAGATAGATGATAGATAAATTTATATTTTGAAAAGAAAATAAGTTCAGCTATCCAAAGGACAAGTCTATACATGCTTACTTTTTATTTACTTGCTAAAATCTCTTAATTCTAGTAATGATCTATTTGGTTACTATAGCTAAAATCTTAAAATTGTATAATTCCAGAAAAAAAATAATATCCATAACAAAGAAACAGGATGACATTGGAAATTAGTTAATTATCAAATTATTAAAGTATGTAAGGTAAAAAAGTAACCGTTACTGCTATGCAGGCTAGTATTTCCTACCACTGCTAGTTCCTAATGAAAAATATACAGTAAATCATGGCAAGCATGTTTTGGAATAATTCTGTGTTTGAGTAGGCATTCATAGACAATATGATTTATTTCTGTAAGAGGACATGTGGATAATGCAACTCTGTACAACAGAAAATTTTACACATTAAACTGTTTAAATGTTCTAATTTTTCACTTAAGTCTCACAAAGGAAAATCCCACCAATAAATCACTGTTTCAGGATATTCAATTTTTGTTCTTCAATATCACTGGATCTTATCAGCCAATCCTTGCTTCTGGCATGAAGAAGTTAGGTACAAAAGAAGGCAATGGATACAATACAGTGTATTCAACTTCTAAAGCTTTGCATTTGATCTCAATTTACTTTTACATTGCCTTGATTCTAGAATTACTTTCATCCTGGCCACTTATTTTGAAAAGCAGACAGACCCCTGCAATTGGAATGTTCCTGAAACAGACCCAAACATAATTCTGTTGACTAATCTCGTGAGGAAATTGACTAATATGAAGAAGCAGGCTTAATAGTAATTTTGTAGTTATTATTGTGCAGCAATCATTAATTAATTAATGTATTGTGCTGGCATATGAAGCTCGTTTTATTAGCAAGAACCTGACTTAAGAACAATGAATAAACATGATTAAAATGTAAGCCTCCAAAACACATGAGCGCGCGTGCACGTGTGTGTGTGTGTGTGTGTGTGTGTGTGTGTGTGTGTGTATGCCTGTGTGTGCATATTTTCAGAAAACAGCAACTGGCTATGTTTTTTTCTCTACTGAAACCTGAAACAATAGTTACTAGGCTCCTTCTATAAAGAAAACACCTTTATGGGCTGGAGAGATTGCTTAGATGTTAACGTACTTGTCTGTGACGCCTAAAGAACCAGGACCCACATATGACAGATGCACAAGATGATGGATGTGTCTGAAGCTTGCTTGCAATGGCTGGAGGCTCTGGTATACCCTCTCTCTGTATCTTCTTCACTCTCTCAAATAAATTACATAAAATATTTTTAAAAAGAATACAACTTGAATGAACATATTCCATATATGTTTCTATATATTTCTAATCAAATGATAGTGATAGACAATAAATTTTGTTGTGTTTTAGAGTGGAAAAAAATGTTTCCATGACTGACTGTAGGGCAAAAGAATATTTTAATAAGAAATGATGATAACCTGTGTTGCTTTGTGTTTCTCATTTGAATTTCTGAAAACTGAATATATTGATGAGAAAACATAGATAAATTACAATTAGACCCCACTATCTCCTTTTCCTATCTGTGTGAAGATGGCGACTTTTACAGAGAGGTTTCTAATAGAGCTAGGCGTCCTTTTCATGTTGCTGCACCTCCATCTGCTCTGAACAACTTCCTGTGGAGTGCAAAAATAAACAGACATAAGAGATTTCACAAGAACTGTAAGTAACATTTCAAGATGATATGCCATCATTTGAAGCTCCTCTTACCTTTTCTCTCTAAAAGAAATTAGACCTTGTCTTTTTTAATATTTGTTTACACATAGAAATGTTGATCAGAACCCGTCACTGATAAGAACATAGCAACAATAAATTTCCTTACAGTTTTTAAATAGAATGGCAGTTATTGTTGGCAAAAGGCAACATTTGCATTGCACTGGAAGCTGTATAACAAATATGCAACAAAAAAAGTGGAAATTCCATTGAATAGCATGACGGATAGGACTGGAGAGATAGCTCAGTGGAAGACACTCGCCCGTATGACAGCCCACTTCCACAAACCCTACTGAAGCCAGATGGGACTCACAAGACATGGGAAATGTGTGCTTTCAATTTCCAAGCTAACCAAAATGAAGTCATGATTGTCACTTTACTTTTACTTAATAAATTTAATAAGTTATGAACAATGAAATTTACATTTACCTAAACCATTGGGAAGATTTATTTGAAAATCTTGATCATGTTATAAAAGCACAAAGAGAATATGCATCCTTTTTATCATGGAGACAATCTACTTATTTATATGCATCTACCAACAATCTATACAAGTTACCCCTCCCCCTTTTTATTTAATTGAGAAAGAATAAGAGAGACATATATAGAGAGAGAGATAGAGAAAGACACAGAGAGAGAATGGGCACATCAAAGCCTCCAGCCTCTGCAAAGGAACTCCAGACACATGTACCACCTTGTGCATATAGCTTATGTGGGTCCTGGTAAAATGAACCTGAGTCCTTTGACTTGACAGGCAAATGTGTCAAGTGCTAGGTCATCTCTCCAGTCTGAACCCTACATTTTTAGGAAGAATATCTATATATCTATCTAAATCTATCATTTATATAATATGGGATGGATAGATGTGAATTATCTATTTATCTATTATCTATCCTCCTTACCTGTATATTTTGTATACATTTTGTGCATATATATATATATATGTGTATATATATATATATATATATGTATATATCTACATATATATATATGTTTGTGTGTATATATATATATATAAATTGTATATGTATATGTATATATGTGTGTGTGTGTGTGTATATATATATATATATATATATATATATATATACATATATATATAATTTATTTATTTCAGAGAGCTAGAAAGAGGCAGATATATATGAGAGAGAGAGAGAGAGAGAATTCACATACTTGGGCATCAACCCATGCAAACAAACACCAGATACATGTGCCACCTTTTGCATCTGACTTAGATGGGTACTGGTGGGGTTGAAACTTGATCCACAGGCTTTGTAGGCAAGAGCCTTAACTGCTAAACATTCTCTTTGGATTTCACAAGGTTTCACAGCTCACAGACTATCTTTAATTTGAAAAAAAGCTTTTGAATTTGTGAAGAATGCAGAACTGTTATGGCCATGGAAATGTTAGATAGTCTCGATTCATTTTGGGTTTATGATATGGGTACGACTCCTAATTGCCATGTGTATAAATATTACATATTAGACATGAGTTTTGTCTTCAGAATCATTTATTGGATTTACTGGAAGCTTGGTTTCCAACTCATGGTGCTCTTTGGAAAATTATATAAAGTTTATAGGGTGGGTCTCAGTTGAAGGAAATATATCACGGGAGGCATATCTCTGGAAGCTATATCTTGTTCCAGGTCCTTTCTGCTGCTTTCTGCTATACAGCCATAATTACGTGAAAGCCACCACTCTGCCATACTCTTCCTAATATGATACTGAAACCTTTGAAACTTCTAAGAAGACAAACCCTTCTTCCCTACAATTATTTTCTTATTTTGTCACACTGATAATAGGAACCTCCAGATGTGACTGCTATATTAAACATGTAGCTTTTGTGTTCTTACCTTCTTTTTTTAATTACTTTTATTGACAACTTCCATAATTAAACATAATAGCCCATGGTAATTTCCTCCCTCCCAATCCAATATTCTAACATTCATTATTTCTACAAATAAATATTTTAAGAATAAATTTCAGATTGTTTTATATGTAAATAAATTAAAAGGAAAAATAAGTGAGAATAAATTTTCACTTACTTCTTGGTTAAATTCTATCACGAGGACCAATTTTTGAGTCATAAATGATTGAATGTAATCTATAATTATAAAACTTAATATCAGTCTAAGTACATAGAAATAATCATTGAATTATATATTTTGATCATATTAATTACAAAAATAATGGTTAAAAGAGATACAAACACACATGTGTATGCACATGTGCAAGAGCCAAATAACCAAATATGAATTAAACCTATAAAGCTAAAACCAAACCCAAAAAGTCAAAATAAAGAGGTGAGCTAGAAGAGGTGGAGGTAAGTCTAAAAGGGTCCATGTGGTGGAGTGGGCAGATTATTTGGGGTAAGAGGGGGAAGGGAATAGGAGAAGAAATTGGACATGTGAATTTCTAATAACTGACTTGAGAGTAGGGGAAATAGCACTATCAATAATTCTGTCATTGTTTCCTGGATATTTTTAAAGTGGAATAATTTAAATGAAAACAAATGGATAGCTTTAAAATTTAGTTTAAATACCATGTGGGAATGCCACAATAGTGTACTCTTGGATATTAAAGGAGTTTTAAGAGCCTAGAGGATTAAATATCTAGCTATTTTACTTTTGTTTAAAATGTTTCATTCAGGGCTGGAGAGATGACTTAGCGGTTAAGCGCTTGCCTGTGAAGCCTAAGGACCACGGTTCGAGGCTCGGTTCCCCAGGTCCCACGTTAGCCAGATGCACAAGGGGGTGCATGCGTCTGGAGTTCGTTTGCAGTGGCTGGAAGCCCTGGCGCGCCCATTCTCTCTCTCTCCCTCTATCTGTCTTTCTCTCTATGTCTGCCGCTCTCAAATAAATAAATAAAAACTGAACAAAAAAAATTTAAAATGTTTCATTCATTTATTTGAAAGGAGATAGAAGGGCAGATAGAGAAAGAGAAAGAGAAAGAGAATGGGTGTGACAGGGCCTTTATCCACTGTAAATGAACTCCAGATGCATGTACCACCTTATCTGGCTCACATGGTTCCTGGGGAATTGAACCTGGGTCCTTTGGTTTTGCAGGCAAATGGCTTACCATTAAGTCATCTTTACAGCCCTAACTATTTCACTTTATCTATAAAAATACCTGATAAGTATTGATAGTCGTGCATTTCTAAACTTCTCATATTTTAGGTAGATTAAAAATGCTCAAAAATATGTCTGGAGAGATGGCTTAGTGGTTAAGGGCACTTGTGTGTGAAGCCTAAAGAGCCATGTTCAACTCTCCATATCCCATGTAAGCCAGACGCGCAACGGTGAGTCAAGCAGAAGGCCACGCATGTGCACTAAGTGGGGCAAGTGTAGGAGGTCCAATCTCGGTGTCTGAAGCCCTGGCAGACCAATTCTCTCTCTCTCGTTCTCTCTCATAACATAAAATTAATTAAGTTAAAAATTAACTAATAAGCTTCTTGGATTTCCCGTTGTCTGGTTGAAGGAGGTGTCACTGGGGCCTGATCTGAATTCCAGCCTGAGATATGCCAAGTGCAGAGTTCCGCCTGGGTTCCCTATGGCTTTTCTTCTGGTTTGTGCTCTTGCTCTTGGTGGTGGGTTTTCTCTTTTGCACCATGATGGCACTACCCCTGGGTCTGTAAACTTCAACAACTGTCATTCTTCCCATAAATTGTGCCTCACTTGGAAATTCATCCCAGCACCCTGAGGCTGTCTACTATACCAGTATTGCTATGAAATAAAATCATATCAACAAAATTTTAAGTCTCATCCAAATTGTTTTGCTAGCTGCTGTGGATGCTGATCTGCAGCATTACTTTGAGATTAAAATATGTAATTTCTGTGTGAGTGGATTAGACTTTGACTTGTAAAGAGCCTGCAATTCCTTGTTAATAAACAAGACATATTAATGTTGGTTTAGTTGAGGTAAAAGCCAAGAAAAGAAGAAAGAAAAATATATATATGTCCTAATAATGCTCCCCACAGTTTAGGCAGTGTCTTTTGAAAACTAAAGATGATCAATAGCTCTGAATAATGGTAGACAGGGTAGTTTATAACTAAAAGTAGAAACATTTCTTTTCCCCAAAATGTGAGAATGTGTTTTCTAAAGAATAAATTCTCTTTGAAACCCTGGGAGCTTTCTCAATTTTCCAGATGAAATACCTCTCCCTTTTCTGTCATTGAAATTCCATAGTTCTTGGAAAGGAAAGAAAAGTCTTTAAGCCATCACTTATCTGAGTTTTCATATGAGCTCTTTCTATTTTATTGGAAAATTAGTTTAACCTTTAGACATTCCAAAAATTTATCTATATTTTATGACAAGCTTCTTCAAGAAATGCTTAAGATTTATTCCAGCCACTGTGGCCAGTCATCAAGGGAGCCGATTTATTGAGCCAAGGGAATAGATGAGGCTGCTTTAGACACTGGCTTTCCAGCAGAGAATTGAGATTTCAGAAATATGTTTCAAAACACTTAGTATGCTATTAATTTTCCCCACCTTTAATACCTTGGATAGTGACAATTCCATTGTAGAAGCACGTAACCATATGTTTAATGACACTGGTAAGTAAGGAGATCTTTCTTGAAACAATGCTCTTTTGGTTATTTGATGCGGACTGTATTTCTGGTGAGTTCTAAAAACTAATCCACGTCTAGTGAACATATGTGTAAGCAACTTCCTTTGAATAAAATTGGCTGTTTGTGAGTATATTAATTTTATCCATTCTAGGTTCATGTTCCAAATCACTTTTAACTCTTGATGACAAATTAGAGATGTACAAAGACAATGGTTGTGTGTGTGTGTGATACGGGCAGCACTGGGGCATGCTGTCATACGTGCAGAGGAGCTCACCTTATTCTTCCCTCTGCATAGGTCCACAGAAGCATGATCCAAGTCCAACAACTCTGGTCAGTAAAACGTCTCCAAGTCCGATCATTTTAATCAGCAACAAGTCTCTGGAGGTCCAATTCTACCCCTCCAGCTAGGCTACCCTTGGTCCTGGAAAACTTCATCTGTGGCTGGCAGCTCTCCTTGGCAGTCATGTAGTCGTAAGGGCATGTCCACTGGGTCAAACCTGCACTCCACGGTCCTTCCTCACAGCTACATTAGGACTCCATGCAGGTATCCAGCAAACCTGCTTTACACTACCCATGGCCATTTCCAAAAAATAAGACCATGCTGCAAATTCAATTACTGACCTTCTCTTTCCCCCACAATACCAGGAAATGTGCCAATTTGTTAATCCTTGGGAAAATAAAGCAGACTTTGAAGAACAGGACACTCCTTGAGCACTCAGATCCCTTCAAAAGAGTCTACATTCTTCCTGTTGCCCAAGTGCAGATCAGTCGGCCCAATATCAATAATTGTAATCTCATATTATTATACCTGAACAGGCAGAAGTTTCAGCCCCAAAATTTCATTTCTGTGCCATATCCCTCTACTCACACCAGTCCATTTCTATGCAAAGTAACCTTGCGCAAGTTTTCAGGACATGACCATAACAGCAAGCTCCTCACAAAAACTGCTTGTAGCCCAGTCCAGGCTAAGTAAGCTCTTTCTCACCCTTATAAGCCAAACCCCACAGTCTATAGTTTTTACTGTATTTAGGTCTTTCAATTATGACCAGAATAGTCAATCAAGCTGTACTTACAGCACTGTAAGGTGTCTCTTAGGCCAAGATTTCATATCCTTCCACATTGCTCTAGAAAATTAGCTTCAAAAGGCTGGAGCAACACAGTCAGGTGTCTAGCAGCAATCTCACTCCTCTGGTACCAACTCTACTGTTGCAGTCAAGTTTGCATTGCTGGCAGAAATCACCTGGCCAAGAGCAGCTTTGGGGGAAGAAAAAAAAAAGGTATATTTTTACTTACAGACTTGAAGGAAAGCTCTAAGATGGCAAGGGAAAAATGATGGTATGAGCAGGTGGTGGAAGTTAACCTCTGGTAAGGTAGACGATAGCAGCAAGAGAGTGTACCAAAAACTGGCAAGGGGAAACTGGCTATAATGTCTATAAGTCCACCCCCAGCAATGCACTGCCTCCAGGAAATGTTAATTCCCAAATCTCCATCAGCTGGGAGCCTAGCATTCAGAACACCTAAGTTTATGGGGACACCTGAATCAAACCACCACACATGGGTACTAGGAAATCGAACCTGGCTTCTTGAGGTTGGCAAGCTGGTACCTTAACTTCTTAAAAATCTCTCCAGCCTCAAGTAATAGGTTTTAAAATGTTCTTTCTGCAAATAATAAACAAATAATTTGATCCAAGATAAGGAGTAATATGAGACAAATATATTTATTCTCATATGTGATCACTGATGTCCTAAATTATATAATCCAGTAAAACTACTAATGGATGTAGTTTTTATATAATATTCTCTACTCACATAGATAGACTATCAGGAGTTATTTTAGTAATGTTACCAACATGAGTACAAATAAATGAAAATAGATAAGACTAATTATACCAATTATACAGTCACTTTATCTATTTATATATAGTGCTAGTTCTTTAACCTTAGAACATTTTTACATTGCAAATGACACATAAACTCCAAAATTCCACATAGGTAGCTAATATGTGCAATTATGTATCATAGGGTCACAAATGGTATTCATTAGGAATACAGGTATTAGAGGTTGAATTATGTTCCAATTAAAATAAGTGTATTGAGGGCTGGAGAGATGGCGTAGCGGTTAAGCGCTTGCCTGTGAAGCCTAAGGACCCCGGTTCGAGGCTCGGTTCCCCAGGTCCCACGTTAGCCAGATGCACAAGGGGGCGCACGCATCTGGAGTTCGTTTGCAGAGGCTGGAAGCCCTGGCACACCCATTCTCTCTCTCTCCCTCTATCTGTCTTTCTCTCTGTGTCTGTCGCTCTCAAATAAATAAATAAATAAAATTAAAAAATAAAAATAAATAAAAAATAAAAATAAAAATAAAATAAGTGTATTGAAACATAACTTCCAAAAACCTAAGAACATGATTCTGTATGGCAGTAGGTTCTTTACAGTGGTGAAAGGAAAGGTTTTGTTGTTTGTTGGCGGGGGAGGTAAATTCTGACTCTAGCCCAGGCTGACCTGGAATCCACTATGTAGACTCAGGCTGGCTTTAACCTCGCAGCTATTCTCCTATCTCATACTCCTAAAGTGCTGTGATTGAAGGTGTGCACCACCAAACCTGGCTAAAACAAATTTTCTAAAAGTATTTGCTGGAACAAACATTTCCCCACCATCACATAACATATTTTTTTTGTACTAAACATTGTAATATCTCTCCTCTCTGAGTCATTCCCACTCTCAATCTCTGTGATATGTGGGAGTCTTAACATCAAGTTTCTTAGAAGTTAACTTTCTTTATATGGAGACTTTTAAAAAAATGTAATCAAATTAAAATTAAGCCTTTATGATGAACCCTCATTCATTTTAACTAGTATACTCCCCATGTAAAGGGAAAACTTGTACTTAAATAGAAATACAAAGGAGACAATTTGAACTCCAGAGAACAGATAGGCCTCCACAAACCAGAGAAAGTTCTAGAACAGATCACTTTCTCCACACCCCTGAGATGGAAGAAACCCTGCTGACCATTTGATTTAGACTTTGAGCCTCCAGAGCTGTGAGGTGATGTGTTCCCTGCATTTAACCAGTCAACTTCAAATAAAAATATTACACAAGGGGCTGGAGAGATGGCTTAGCAGTTAAGACGCTTGCCTATGAAGCCCAAGGACCCAGGTTCAACTCCCCAGGACCCACATAAGCCCGATGCACATGGTGGCACATGCATCTGGAGTTCATTTGCAGTGGCTGGAGGCTTTGGCAATCCATTCTCTTTCTCTGTCTCTCTCACTCTCTCTCAAATAAATAAAATAAAATAAATTTAAAAAAAATTACACAATAGAATTATTAACAGTAAATATTGTATAATATAATTAATTACATGGATTAGTATATTTTAACAATTTGTTGTTAAAACAAAGGAAGATATATGGCCCTATCACAATAAGCTATAATGGTATTGCAGTTTCCATTTTCTTAATTTAGCTTTCTCTGTTGTTAAAATAAACAATGATAACAACATTAGGTTCCAGGTTTAACAATATTACACAAAGATATTATTCAAATCTGTGGGCTATGTTTCGCATATGACCTAAAACTCACAAATAGCATACAAAAACTTTTAGCATTGCAAATTGCTATTTTATTGTTTCATGTTCTGTGCACATACACGCACACACACACACACACATACACACAAACACACACAAGGTTGGAAATAAACAATGGAATTGAAATAAATGATGTTGTTTCTTCATCTTTATAGTCACTGGAATATGCCTCTTACATGAAGCAATTTTTCAAACAGGGGCAGCATATTCCAACCTGCTTAGAAAGAAACAAACAAAGGGTGAAGAGATGGCTTGGTGGTAAATGTGCTTGCCTATGAATCCTACCAACTCACATTTGACTTCACAGTCCTTACATAAGCCAGATGCACAAGGTAGTGCGTGTTTCAAGTTCATTTTCAGTGGCTAGAGGCCCTTACATTCCCACTATCTCTCTCCTCTCTCTGCCTCTTTCTCATAAATAAATAAATAAATAGAAGCAAACAATTCTGTGTTGCTTCCTGTTTTCTCCAAGAAGGAAAGCTGGCAGCTCAGTTTGCGTAAGTCAAACTGAAAAATGTTAACTCAGAGATTGATTACAAATTCCTATAATCTCCATTACCTACAATTCTTAAAAGTCGGTGTACTATTATACCCTTTAGCAGTAGTGTTGTTATGTATTTGTGATGATACAAAGTAATTGATTAAGTTTTATTTTCATTTGTTTTAAATTTATTTTTATTAGTTATGGGCATACTTAGGATATAAACACATGTTGTTGCCATCCTTTCCCTCATCCCTGCCCATTTTCCAAAGGGACCTGCCTCGTTAGGGGTGCAGGCCATCCCCTTGGGGATTGTGGGTTGTACATTGTGGGGGCAGCAGTCAGTTCTGGGGGAGAGGCAATGTCTCTGCACAATGTCCCAACTTGTGGCTCTAACAGTCTTTCTGACCCCTGTTCAGCAAAATTCCCTGAGCCACGTTGGGTGCGTTGTAAGTCTAATTCAGTGATGGGCTCTTAGGAGCCTGTAGATCTCTGGTTTGGTAGGTGTTAGGTTTCATTTTTAACTTCTCTCTGCCCCTGAGTGCACCTGGGGTGGAAACTCAGCTCTTGGAAGGTTGTGGTGAGATGCTATGACAAGGAAATAAAGACCTGGAAGTGGGAGTGGCTATCAACTGCACTGTACTCCGCTGATGGCTCATGATAATGATCTCTGAGATGCACAGTGAACGTTACTGATTGTGAAAAACAACCTGGGTGTCTGCAGTGACTTGACCGGTCAGGTTGAGGACTTTTAGGCAGGCTTGACCAAAGGAGGCTCAAGTAAGCATGGATGGGAAAGAGATGTGCGAGTGGCAAACACTGCAATGGGAGTCCCCTGACCGTGAGTAAGTGGCACCAGAGGATGACATTGGAAGAAATTCATATAAAGATAAGATATACAGGGCTGGAGAGATGGCTTAGTGGTTAAGCGCTTGCCTGTGAAGCCTAAGGACCCCGGTTCGAGGCTCGGTTCCCCAGGTCCCACGTTAGCCAGATGCACAAGGGGGCGCACACGTCTGGAGTTCGTTTGCAGAGGCTGGAAGCCCTGGTGCGCCCATTCTCTCTCTCTCCCTCTATCTGTCTTTCTCTCTGTGTCTGTCGCTCTCAAATAAATAAATAAAAAATTTAAAAAAAAAAAAGATAAGATATACAATAGCGTGTTTCCAAGTTCGTGGGAATGTCAGCAATAAGAATTCTCTGCAAGAAAAAGGAGAATGCAGAATTGCAGAGTAAGCCTTTAATCCCAGCACTCGGCATGCAGAGGTAAGAAGATCGCTGTGAGTTTCAGGCCACCCTGAGACTACACAATGAATTCCAGGTCAGCCTGGGCTAGAGTGAGACCTTACCTCTAAAATAAGAGTTGTTTATTTATTTATTTTTAATCTGAAGATATTTACTTAATGGATAAGTTTTGAAAATATTTCAAATGTACTGGTAAAAGCAAATGCATTTTAACTGCTGGGGAGAATGGTCCAATATTCATCTTTTAAATTTTTGTTACATTGACTTACTTATTTATGTGGGAGAGAGAATGGGCACACCAGGGCCTCCTGCCACTACAAAGGAACTCCAGAGGCAAGTGCCACTGTTTTTGCATCTGGCTTTATGTGACTACTGGAGAATTCAATTGGGTCCTCAGGCTTGGCTAGTAAGCATGTTAAGGGCTGAACCATCTCTCCAGTCCTATCTTCATTTTTTTTTTTTTTTAAGAAGCCTCTGCACTGACTTCATTGATGAATATCCAACTGTACATTCCCACCAACAGTGAATTACCTTCCTATTACCCCTCAGCCAGCATTTGTTTTCATTTGTTAACTTGATGGAAGTCATTGTGGTGAGATGAAATTTCAGAGTAGTTTCAATTAGCATTTCCCTGCTAACTAAGGAAAAACTATGTATTGGCCATGTGTGGCTCTTCCTTTGAAAATTTTTTTTTTAATTTTTATTTATTTATTTATTTGAGAGCGACAGACACAGAGAGAAAGACAGGTAGAGGGAGAGAGAGAGAATGGGTGCGCCAGGGCTTCCAGCCTCTGCAAAAGAACTCCAGACGCGTGCGCCCCCTTGTGCATCTGGCTTACGTGGGACCTGGGGAACCGAGCCTCGAACCGGGGTCCTTAGGCTTCACAGGCAAGCGCTTAACCGCTACGCCATCTCTCCAGCCCCCTTTGAAAATTTTCTGTGCAGTTCCATAATCAATTTTTTTCTTAAAATAGCTTACTTTATTGTTTATTGTTTATTGTTTTTGATTACTTTCTATATTCTAGAGAATAGTCCATGAATTCTCTGTCATATCTGTAGCTCACCAAGACTGTCTCTGTTTCTGTAAGTTGTGTTCCCACTCACATGCTTGCTGTAGAAAACTACTTTATTTATTTATTTATTTATTTATTTATTTATTATTCCTTGGGATACTTTTTGTTGACTATTGACCTTATTTCCTGAGAACTGTAAGTCCTGTTTTGACAGTCCTTACTTATGCCCATATTTTAAAGTATTTTTCTTATTGTTTCTGATAGAGAGTAGGACCAAAAAACTTGTTGCGTACTTAGGGAAGAGACCTTAAAAAGTAGTACCTTCACATTTTGTCTTTTGCTTATGAATATGAAGATTAAGTGAAATTAGAGTTAAAACACTGGAATTAGGTTTTTTAAAAGCTGGAAGCTTGTAGGAGACAGCCAAAGTGACTGGGTAAAAGGAAAAATAACAGTTATCCTCCTATTCTGCATCCTTGGTTCAGTTTTGATGCTCTGACCAGCCGCTGAGACAAAGTGGAACATGATCGGTTCCCTGATTTGAAAGGAGACGCGTGGACACACAGATGCTTCACGGTGATTGATAAGTGGGACAGAACTATATTTCCACTACACTTCTGCATATCATGGTCCAGTCGTTTTAAAACTCATGATATCTTTAGCCAGAAACCTCTACACAAATAATTTCATTGGCAGTCTACTTTCTGAGACTCTATATTGAAGAGAGCTTTATTTCTTTTTAACTTATACTTCTTTTACTTCCCCATTGGCAACCTGTCTTTGGGTCCCCTCTTATATAGCTCTCCCTTTACAAGGGCTTTCTCTTTGCTTTTTCTATATAATAAAGTTCACTTCTTTCTGTAAAAAGCTTTTTATCTCTAAACTTGTTTTCTATCTGTAATAGTTTCTCCTTTAAAATGCAAGGTCCTTGTCCTTGAGATTCACTGGTTTCAAAGAGACAAAAAATCCAGAGCTGCTGACTCCATAGAGCATTGGTGACCATTAAGAATATGGCATTTTAGTTCCTGAGTTAAGCCTGCCCTACGAAATATGTTAAGGCTTGATCACTCAAGAAGACCTCTTTTACTTCTAGAAATTTTCAATTTTGCACAACTTTCATTAATGTCTTTTGTCGATTTAAAGTTGATTTTTGTGTTGGGTGAAGGATAAATATCTAGTTTGAATTGTGGTCCATGTGAAAATTCAGTTTTGTTTTTTTTTCTCTAATGAGTACTTTGTCTATACATACATATACATACATAAATATATGTTGTCAGAAATCAGGAAGCTGTAACTATGTTGGTTTATATGTACATCTTTTTAAAATCTTATTTATTATTTATTTATATGAGAGAGGAAGATGCAGGGAAAGAGAGAGAGAGAGAGAGAGAGAGAGAGAGAGAGAGAATGACAATGGGACCCGAGGGCCTTTAGCCACTGCAAATGAACTCCAGACACTTGTGCCACCTTGTGTATCTGGCTCTATGTGGGTACTGGAGAATCAAACCTGGGTCCTTTGGCTTTTCAAATAAGCACATTCACCACTAAGCCATCTCTCCAGCCCTGGATCATCATCATCTTCTTTTTTTTGTTGATACTTCCCTCCTTCCTGCCCCCATTACACTGGGGACCCTCTTCAGTGGAATTGCTCTTATTTCCCATGGGATTGTGGTTTATGAGTTGTGGGAGCATCAGTCAGTGGTCTGAGGGGCGGGTAGGCAATGCCTCGGGGTATGATGTCCCAACTTGTGCTCTTATAACGATTATTCCACCCCCTCTTCCACAAAAGTCCCTGATCCTCGCGGGGTGTACTTTCACTATACTTCAGTGATCAGACAGTAATTGGTTATCCACCAAGGCTGTGTGCCACCATTGCACTTAGAGCCTGAGCTGGTTGTTTCTGAGTAGCTTCCACCCCTGCTTGCTCACACCATTGTTGACCATTTTCCCCCAACCGCTCATGTAGTGCTTTACAGGACTAGATGGGCTATCTGGGGACTGGCTCTCTTCTGTATTGTCTCTCCCAGTTCTATGTTTATTTCTCTCAAAACTTCCTTTCCCCTCATCCCAAACCCTCCTATATCTATTGTCTGGACCTCAAGTGGCCTATCAGGCATGCCAGGGACATGCAGCTACTGCCATCTCCTGCCATCCCACATGGGGTCAGGGTCAGGCTGTCATAGTATAAGAGTATTGCATCTGTTGATGGGATCTTTGGACCATAGTGGATGTATCTGTCCTAAGCATTATAGACATTTTTCTTGTTAAATGTTTCTCTCTTTTCTCCCTCCCTCCATCTCTCTCTTTCCCTGTCTCTCTCTCTCACTCTCTCTCTCTCACTCTCTCTCCTACTCCTTTACTTAGAGCAGGAATTTCCAGGGTTTGAATTTATGTCAGAACCAATTAAATCTATTTGTGTGTATACAAGGGAAAGACAGAATAGTGCATACAGAAAGTTTGAATAGTGTCTTGCATACTGCAAAAACTCTCACTTTCAATCTGATTTATCTGTAGTGAGAATATACATCGTCTCTTTTCAATTCCTCTATTAGGTGACAAACATCATTTATATTGAATATGTAAAGTCATTTCAGTATTTGTTTAATGAATGAATGAAAGCAATGGTTAAATTTAAATTTATCTCACTGGCTGGCTGTGGTGGTGCATACCTTTAATCCCAGCACTCAGGAGGCAGAGGTAGGAGGATCACCATGAGTTTGAGGCCACCCTGAGATTACCTAGTGAATTCCAGGTCAACCTGGGCTAGAGTGAGACCCTACCTTGAAAAACAAAAAGAAATTATTTCACTGACATTGTCTGTGATAAGCATGTATAAAACTTCACATTGGGGGTGCAGATGTAACTCACCTGATGGAGTATTTGCTTGGAATGCATGAAGCCTTAGTTCTGATCACTAGTACAATATAAACTGAGCATAGTTAACACCATCTATAATCACAGCACTTGGTAATTAGATACAGTTACATAAGAGTTACCATTTCATCTTTGGCTGAATAGTGAGTTCAAGAACAAACAGGAATATATAAAATGATGTCAAAAAAAAGTCTGCATCAGAAGTTAAATTTTATTTTCCATTTTCTGCATGTTTTAATATATGTTACTCCTCAAGTTTACAAATTTCTCTGATGACAACATATATGGTCCAAATTGGTTCAAAAATATATTTGGAAATTAGCATAATTTGTGCATCTGTCTTATGTGGGTCTGGGGGAATAAAACCCAGGTTTTTAGGCTTCATAGGCAAATGCTATAACCATATGAGCCAATTCCCCTAGTCCTGATTTTTTAATTTTTTAATTTTTTAATTTTTTTATTTTTATTTATTTGAGAGAGAGAAAGAGGCAGAGAAAGAGAGAAGAGAGAATGGGTGCCTCAGGGCATCCAGCCACTACAAACGAATTCCAGACACATACACCACCTTACATGGGTCTTGGGGAATTGAACCTGGGTTCTTTAGCTTTACAGACAAGTGCCTTAACTACTAAGTCATCTTTCTAGACTTAATATAAGAATTTTTAAGTTGTTCTTTGCTATAAATTCAATTTTTAGGCTACAAGTTGACATGTCTTTGTGAATTTTGAAACCTTAGTATAAATAGTCATTTATCAGTATCTACTGTTCTATAAAAATTATCAGAGATATGAAGTATAATTTATTATACTTTAAAATAATCAATTCTGTTATTAGAAAGATATTGTACAAATGGTTGCTTGGTGATGATTGAAACAGTTTTACATCATGTAAAATATATTTTTCTTTAGTTTATAACTGTCCAGTGTGGCATATATACTTTAAGTATTGCATATCTATATGAGTATAACACATTACTATTTTGTATGAGTTTTGTAAGTGATTTAAATTAATTAGTTAGGTCCATTAAAAGCATTTTTTTTTCTGGATTAAGTCTGCTGATTGTCTGAAGGAAGACTTCTGATTATTCAATTTATCCCACGGCTTCCTTTATCAATTGAAAAATTAAAAAAAAAAACACAGTATTTGTGAAATAGGCTTATCAGATGGTCCTCCCAAAAGGATGTGAGAAGCCATAATTGTAGAAATTTATGTTTGATTGTAAATAAATAAGTTACATGTATTAAAATATAGGTTTTTGTCAGTTTGGAAATATAACATAACTAAAAACCTATATTACGTTGAGAATATTGTGAGCACAAATTAACTTAAATGAGACTAGATCATGAACTATGTCACGTTATGTGGCTCTAATTACTAGACAGGAGGTCTTAGGAATGCTCACTTGTTCACATACAAGAGCATGGCACCAGGCCACTCGTGTGGACATGGAGCCTCTAGCCTGTGAACCTCTCTGTCCCTTGGTCTCTCTCTCCCTGACAGAGACCAGGTGAATGTGTCCACTTACTCTACTTCTTCAATAAGTTCAGGATTGACCAATTTAACTAACCTTTCAAATTACTCCCATTAGGTAATTCTTGGTGTAATGCTCCATATACTAAAAAAAAAAAAAAAAAAAAAAAAAAAAGACCCAAAATGATGACACATTCAAGAAATTTAGCAATTTTCTTCAAATAATGAATACACAAAATGAACACACGAGGTTCCATAGAAGTATTTGAAGCTATAAGCTTTTTCTAATGTAATGTTATTTGGTTCACATATCCCTCCCTTTAAATATTAACCATGTTTGGGACAACAGGGCTCTTGAGCAGTCGCTGAGGTTTTAAACACATGAACACAGACAAATGGTCAGCAACTATTCCCCAGTTTTCCCACAAAGAGGGAAACAAAGAAATGTGAATAGAAAGTGATCTAAACCATGCGTGCATGCATCTTAAATTTTATCTTGAATGCCTAAAGAGCATCCATTATGTTTGGAGCACATGCTTAAATAAAATCAACCTTCTGTAGGAATCCAACATTTTGAATTTTTATGTGCTGTACTCTTTCTTTGAATCTCTTATTGATTGAAAATAGGGTATCAAAAGCCAGACTTTTTATGCTGCTTCCCCAAGCAATTACAAGTAGCACATTTAATCAGTGATTGCCATTGTGAATTGCTGTCCTTTTAAAAATTCTCAAAGAACATACTGTATTATTTTATTGAATTAATAATTTCACTCATTTTACAAGATAAGTAATGAAATTCACCTGATAAGGGATTGCAAATCACATCACTGTGTTTCCGTGCTCTGTTGTCAGTGAAGTATCATGTCAGCCTTATGCATCACCAGGCCTCTTGGCCTATCAATTTTGTGGTAGTTTCCTGTGGCATCAGTGGTTTGTTTCCAAGTTATTTCACTGTGGCAGGCAGGACATCTAACTGAATATATTGCTCCGGTGAAGCGGCCAGGACTTTAATTCCGTAGCAGTCCTGTTGCATGACCATCTTCCAGGAGGCCTGTCACTAAGCCGTGGCAGGAGGAGACAGGAGGGGGAAAGGAACACTGATGAGGGCAGTGGCCTTCCGGTGATTTCCCAAGAGAAGACATACCCCACTCTAATGAAGGGCTTTGGCTGGCAGCAAGTAAAATCAGGACACTGCCTTCACTCTCGGCGTATTAGGGATGTTGCACTTCTGCCTTTTTCAGCTGGGCTGAGAACATGCTGACAAGCCTGGACCTTTCATCAGTGGACTCAGGGAATCTAAAGGTTATTTCAGGCTTCATGAGCCTATAAGTACAAGTACAAGGCCTCATTGTGTAGGAAACATAGAAATCCTATTGTTATATTTTCACAAAAATTAATACATGTGTTATAACATTTAGGTGATAATAATTACATCAAATAAAATGCATACTTATCCATGTAATATCCATGTAATAGTAGATACAAAATAACCTCATCTGTAAGCTCAAGATATAAACCAGTTATGGCCCTGATGTAAATGAGTTAGCAATATGTACAAATAGAAAAAAAAAAAAAAAGATCTGTATTTTTTTATTGTAAGCCAAAATCATTTCAATTTTATTTCAAATACTATTTAATCCCAGTGAAATGAAAACAAAGGTATAATAAAATACAACAACATTATTTATTTCTCCTTGATACCCTTGTCCCTCATACTTTTTGCAAGTAATGTAACATTGTCCAAAGATTTTCAGTTTAGTTAGTCTCCCAATATCCTATTTCTACCTGTGTACAATCTATATTATTTTTAATTAATAAATATGTATATTGAGACATGGGAGATGACTCAGCAGTTAGTTAAAGCACATGGTTGCAAATCCTGCTGGCCCAAGTTTGCTTTCCCAGCATCCATGTAAAGCCACATGCAGAAAGTGGTCCTTACACCTTGATTTCATTTGTAGTCACAAGACACTCATATGCCTATTTTCTTCCCCCATCACAAATAAATGCAAATATAAAAAAGAAAAATATGGGGCTGGAGAGATGGCTTAGCGGTTAAGCGCTTGCCTGTGAAGCCTAAGGACCCCGGTTCGAGGCTCGGTTCCCCAGGTCCCACGTTAGCCAGATGCACAAGGGGGCGCACGCGTCTGGAGTTCGTTTGCAGAGGCTAGAAGCCCTGGCGCGCCCATTCTCTCTCTCTCCCTCTATCTGTCTTTCTCTCTGTGTCTGTCACTCTCAAATAAATAAATAAATAAAAATTAAAAAAAAAGAAAAATATGAATTACGTCTAATATATATGTTTGAATTGAAAATGATACATTTACAGAGGCATCTGTAGCCTTATGAATGATTGCTAGAAAAGATATTATAATATTGTCAGTATTTGTTTACTAAATTGAATAAAATAACATCAGAGAGCAAAATGTTTTTAAAGAGCATTTTTGTTATTTGTTTGTGATGTTCAGATTAAATCCAGGAACTTCCATGTATATAGAAAATTGTAGAAACATTGAGGTACACAACAGTGACCCCTTACCCACAGCATTCTGCTAAAAAGTTAAGTGGAGTTGATGTTCTCATCCTGGGAAGTGTCTGCTTCCTTCAGTTGTCATTAATGAAGCTCCAGGAAACATTCATCTCTGTGTTTGAAAATAAGAAATCAGAATTGTTTAGAACTCTCAAAAGTACACACATTTTCCTTCCTTCCCTCTCTCTCTCTCTCTCTCTCTCTCTCTCTTTCTTTCTTTCTTTCTTTCTTTCTCTCTCTCTCTCTTTCTTTTTTTCTCTCTCTCTCTCTCTTTCTTTTTTTCTTTCTCTCTCTCTCTCTCTCTCTCTCTCCCTCTCTCTCTCTTTCTCTCTCTCTTTCTTTCTTTCTTTTTTGTTTTTTTGTTTCTTTTGTGAAATAGTGCCTCACTCTAGCCCAGGCTGGCCTACAAGTGCTGGGATTAAAGGTGTGTGACAAGGGCTGGAGAGATGGCTTAGTGGTTAAACGCTTGCCTGTGAAGCCTAAGGACCCCGGTTCGAGGCTCGGTTCCCCAGGTCCCACGTTAGCCAGATGCACAAGGGGGCGCACGCGTCTGGAGTTCGTTTGCAGAGGCTGGAAGCCCTGGCGCGCCCATTCTCTCTCTCTCCCTCTATCTGTCTTTCTCTCTGTGTCTGTCGCTCTCAAATAAATAATTAAATAAATTTAAAAAAAAAAAAAGGTGTGTGACAACATGCCTGGTTTTAGAGCACACATTTCTTTGAAGTTATGTAGATAATCACTTTAGTTCAGTTATTATCCTATTGTTTTTCTAAATACCATCACTTGGCATTGGGCATAGTCTTAGGAGCAGTCGTCATTGACTCAGAGGATTATTGCCAGTACTTTGTCCATCAAATGCTATTGGTACATTCAAGAAACCTAGGGGGTCACTAGCCTGTGATGGATTCCACTGCAGTGATTTAAATCACATCACTCTGAAAATTACCTGTAACATGCTACACAATTCACTAGATATTGAGGTAGGTAATTTTTCCAATACAGAGAAATTATTCTTTTTAACCTTCTTTTGCAATGAATGAGAACTTGCATTGAATACAACACTGGAAAGCAATATGGGATATTTTGGGGTGTCAAAATAACATGAACTCCTACAAGCTTTATAGCTGCACAAAATCTTATTACAAAAAATTTAAAAGTAATGAACTGTTATTATTATATTAATTTCATGGAATGGCATGAGCAGGATTTATATAATGCGACTATCAACATTAATTTTATTTGCCCTTATTGATAATACTTTTACATATCAAATTCAAACACACACACGCACGCACGCACGCACGCACGCACGCACGCACAAACACCACCACCACATTGCATGGCAAAAAATATAAGCAAGACCAGTGAGCATGATGGCGCCTTCAGTAGGCTACTTTCCATAAGTTTAACTCCACAAATCATTTTCTACTCTCGTTTTCAGCAGTACATTACTTCAGTAGAGCCTTTTTTTTTTTTATTGGAAGTTGACGAACTTTCATTCTTTTTTTTTTTTTTTTTTTTTTTTTTTCAAGGTAGAGACTCATTCTAGCCCAGGCTGACCTGGAATTCATAATGTAGTCTCTGAGTGGCCTTGAACTCATGGCAATCCTCCTACCTCTGCCTTCCAAGTGCTGGGATTAAAGGTGTGTGCCACCATGCCCAGCATCTTTCATTCTGCCAAATGCATTGTTAGGTTTTTTTTTTTTTTTTTTTTTTTTTTGCATTATTAGTTTTTGTGTTTGTTTGTTTTTTTTCAAATTTGTGGGCCATTTTTTTTTTTTTTTTCTCAGGATTTGGGCAGATATGGAGAGAGAAAGTGGGGGGGGATAGAAAAGTAGACTATACAGATAGATGAAGATAGATAAATGTTAAATTCTGAATTTTCATGACATTAGGTATTTAGGGATGAAAGCTTCAGTTATCTATCTATAAAAAGGGTCTTTGAACCTAATTTAGCAGATTACAAGATTTAATTCAATTTTGAAGCAGTATCTGCCTCATTGAGAAAAGCCAAACACAATTAAAAAACAAAAACAAGCAAACAAACAAAGATGGTGTCACCTGACGCCCTCCTGCCCTGGGCGGCTCACATTCCTCCCACTGGCGCTATTTCAAGGGCTCAGGTACTGCAAATTACAAGTGACTAAGAATGATGCTTTCCTAAAAGAAATCAGAGTATCCCAGACTCTGTAAAGCTGCAGTCCATATCCTTTTGAGTAATAAATGGTCTTGACTTAATCTGGTAGGGCATTTTTTCCCCATCTACTGACATAGCCTTGGATACATGAATCTCATGAATTTCCATTAGAGTTTTAATCTTTATAAATTATCATCTGGACATTTCTTCAAGAACTCAATTAGTGAGAGCATTTTTCAACTGAACTTGCTAGTGTCCATATTAGGAATTAAACTAAATAGCACTCAATTTGGTTTCCTTTTGACACCAGACTTGATGAAGTAATCCATTCAACTCACAACCAGAGGAAACAAAACTGATAATGTTTTCTGCTCTATTATAAATAGACACAAGGGAAACTTTCCATAAATGAGGTAGGGGAAGCAGAAGTATATGGGTCTGTGAATTGAAAAGAAATACAAACATCAAGTAATAAATAAATAAAATTAGTAAATTATTTAATAAGATTACTATACCTTGCTTAATATACATTTTCAAAGTATGTTGAGAAAAGTCTCTTGGGAATAACAAATTTCCTAGAAAAAATTTTATATTTAACTTTTGAAATACTGGCATCTGTAGATAATTAGCATAGACAGTATTTCAATGAGATATTTTGTTTAAGTTCATTTTCAAATAGCTACTCAAGGTTTTATAATATTTTGGTGTTGGTTATTGCTAAAATATTAGTTGCATTTATAAAAACTGGGTAAAATCAAAAGTCTAAATTCATAATTTTTCCACATTAAAATTCTTTGCAGAATTTTTAAACTTAAAGGTTGTTTTGCATTAAAAAGTTGGAATAGGGCTGAAGAGATGGTTGAGCAGGTAAGGCATTTATCTGCAAAGCCAAAGGATCCCGCTTTGAATAAAATGCAACATGTAGTGGAATAACCCCCCAAATGTAAATTACTACAAAAGTGTGCATGTGTTGGGCTGGAGAGATGGATTAGCGGTTAAGCACTTGCTTCTAAAGCCTAAGGCCCCAGGTTCGAGGCTCGATTCTCAGGGACCCATGTTAGCCAGTTGCACAAGGGGGCCCACACATCTGGACTTCTTTGCAGTGGCTGGAAGCCCTGGGGCACCCATTCCCTCCCTCTCTCTCTCTCTCTCTATCTATCTATCTGCCACTTTCTCTCTCTGTCACTCTCAAATAAATAAATAAAAATGAACAAAATATTTAAAAAAATAAAAACAATAAAGTGTGCATGGAGGGGAGGATGAAACCTAAGGCTTCATGCATGTTAGGTACCAATCCTGAAATTAAGCCACATCCTCAGCTCATTTTACTGAACAATTTTATTTGATATAGTTTCTCACACTGACCTCATTTTTTAATAATCTTTCTGCCTCAGCATTTATAGTGCTAGGCTATCAGGTACGAACCACCACACCAGGATGCAATTCTTGTAAAAATGGGTACTATTATCATGATATATAAGATTATATGACCTTGTTATGTTAAGAGTTTTTTTTTTTTTTTCCCATAAGCACACTCTGCAATGTTTGTACAGTGACGAACTCCTATACTGCTCCATCTTGGGTGAATATATTCATTATCATTAAGTAATTTATGATTGGCATCAGACTGTTTGGCTTAAGCAGCATAAATTGATTTTATTACAGTTCTAAATGCTAAAAGTGCAATATCCAAAACCCATGTGCTATTATGGTGGCACTCAGGTGAAGGCTGTCTTCCTGGTTTGTACATAGCAACCTTCTTCCTATCTATTAACATGGTCCCTCCCTGGTTCCTATGCAAGGACAGATATCTCCCTCTATGTCAGTCTCTGGCTGTTATTCTTTCCAACTTTCTGGAGAAATGTATACCCCAATGCATTAAGATGCCTCTACTGTGTTGATATTAAATATTAATTCCTAAAATTTATTTCTCCTAATATAGTTATGTTGGGGTCCAGGACTTCAACATACGAATTTGCAGGAGAGACATAATCCATTTCACAGTGTACAAAAGTAGCATAACCAACCTATAATATAGAGAAATTAAGTTGAGATACATTGGGTTTTATCCAAATGAGTTATCATCATAAATATGTTTTTTATAGAAAATATATTATTAGAGAACTTAAGTGAGACAAGATTGGAAGGGAACAGTAATAGATTTTCTGAGGAGCATAAAAGCTCCCTGAATGCAAATTACTGAAGTACCCAAGAATCAGGTTATTTCTTTCCAATCATTTCATTATATAAGGTAAGATTTTGTGAACATCTCATATTTGTCTGACTGTAATGTTAACATCCCCAGAATGCCTGAGGGGAAGTTGCCAGTGAAGCTATTGCAGGAATTTTCTTCCTTAAGTAAAACTATCACATATCACATTCAGAGAAAAAAAAAATCTTTATAGATCTTACGTTTAAAACCTTAAAGCACTAACAAATTCTTTAAGGATCAAACCTCCTTTGAAGAACTGTGGGCGACACACGGGTAAGGCCTGAGTGCTGCCAGGAACAGAATCTGCCCGTGGCCCGTCATTACATTTCCCCAATACACGCAGGCCTAGTCTGTCACACTTATCTTTATAAGTAGCCTCTAGAGTTCAGGTTTGGTTTTATATAAATTTAAAAGGGCATATCCAATGGATAAATAATTGTGAAGTATCTTCAAGTTTCTACTGAATTAAGAGAAATATCCATTAAATTATACAATTGAATCCACTCAGATAAGCAATTAACACTCTATATTTTGCATGTGAACAAAACCCACTCTAAGAAAAGTATGCAAGTCTGAGTAGAACTAACGCACAATAATTGATTTTGTCATTATTGGGGGGATTTGAATATTGACCAAAAGGACAAGTAAATCAAAATAAAAGGAATCTCTGATGCACCAGAGAACCAACTTCTATGTGAGAAATATACTTAATAACTTAAAATGGTAAACTAATGAAGTCTTCAGATTTTTAAATAATTTAATTTATTATATTTTGAAAAATTAGAGAGGTGGAAAGTCTAGTGCTGATCTCAATGCTCCATAAACATACATGAAGTACTTAGAGTCTTTATACTGACTAATGACTATAGTTTTCACCTCCAAGGATGCAAAATAGCTACTGACTCTTATTTGTGGGTAGAAGTTATAGGAAGCATTGAGGAAGGAATTTCCAGATAATGCATATTCTAGAAATTTCAATAACATTTTTTGGCTTAGTCAAGGCGATATAATAACTTAGATGAAGTTTCAGATTCTTTAACTTCCTTGTGCCAATTTCATTTAATTTCTCCAGTGAAATAAAATAGAGGAAGGCATGCAAAGTATACCAGGAGTACACTCCCCCATTAGGAGAAAAAGTGATCGAAAGTCCATTTAATCCACAAAGGAGTTCTTGTATGCAGGCTCCTGGATCATTTGGAAACGAAGTTCAAGATTTGCCTTTATTTAAAACAAACAAAGAAAATGTAATGCAAGATATAGGGAGATATCTCAGTCGTTCAAGGCATTTGTTTGCAAAGCCTTCCAGACTGTGTTCGATTCTCCAGTACCCACATTCACAAAGTGGCTCATGTGTCTGGAGTTCATTTGCTGTGGCAAGAGCCCCTTGCATGCCTATTGTCTCCATTGGTCTCTCTGTTTCCTACTTTCTCTCTAAAATCAATAAATGAAAAATAAAAATAAAGCAAAATAGAAATTCACCATGACCAAATAGAACTAGTTCAAGCTGATATGTCTAAAATATGCTTTCCATTGATGCTATCTATCCAACTGAAACTTGAATGTTGTTTTTGACATTTTGTTGATATTCTTGTTCTTCTACTAGTTCCAGTTCAGGTGACACATGCCTAAGAATGAAACTTCACATACAAAGCTCACAGTATGCACCTGTCAATTATAGCCAGGAAAATACTACACAGGCCAAGTATGTCACTAAAAATTATAAGCAATAAGATCAAAGAAAAACTGAAAATCATCAATATTACTGTAACCCTAAATGTCAAACTGCTTTTTACTCTGTGTGTAATTTAGAATAACAAGATTGCAAAATATTATGTTAAAAATATCTTGCATAAAAAACATAATAAGCAATATGGAAAAGAGGATATTTACTTATCCAACACTCTCTTTTGGCATAAAAACATTTTTCTAACAGACCCGCTCAGCGAGAAGGAACCCATATCTGGAACTGGGAAACAAGTCAGAGTCATATCCAGATAATGATTTTGCTCTACAATACCAACCACCCACAAATCTTGGGGTATAAGAGGTTCTATGCACATCAAATTCTCCCTAAATTAAAACTGGTTATTCCATTTAACATGTGCTGACTTCACTCTCTTATTGGAGAATCTACTTCTCTTTTTCAGATGGGAGCATGGGCAGACCTGAGGGGATAAACTTACCCATCCCTCTTCACCCCTGCCCCAGGTGAAACCACAGAGGAATGGGGAAATGAGCAAGAGTGCTGATTTCTCCGTGAATCTGATCTCAGCCCAAGGATAAAGGAAATAGACTCTGAGGACGCTCAGTACATACCAATCTGGAGATCCAGAGGCTCCTAAGAGCCCATCACTGAAACAGATATAAATGCAACCAACGTAAAGCCGAGTGCGGTGGCGCACGCCTTTAATCCCCGCACTTGGGAGGCAGAGGTAGGAGGATCACTGTGTGTTCCAGGCCCCCCTGAGACTCCATAGTGAATTGCGGGTCAGCCTGAACTAGAGTGAAACCCTACCTCCAAATTAAAAAAAAAAAAAAAAAAATTTAAAAAATGTAACCAACATGGCTCGAAGAATCTTGCAGAAGAGGGGGCAGAAACAAAACATTGCTAGAGCCACAAGTTGGGACATCATGCACAGAGACATTGTATCTCATCCATAACTGACTGCTACCCCCAGAATGCATGACCCACAATCCCCATGGGGATAACCTGCATCCCCAAGAAAGGAGGGCCCCTTCAGAAAAGGGACAAGGATGAGGGAAAAGATGGTACCAACATGTGGAGTTTACATAATATTTATGTCTATAACTAATAAACTAATTAACTAAAAAAAACTTGTAAGTGGCCATGACCACAAAAAAATCTGTCATAAAGTATTTAAATTTATATTATTGGTGTTAATTGTATGCTAACGCATAAGATAACATGTTAAGATAGAAAAATTTTTTACTAGCAATGCTTTCTAAAATGTTTACCTTATAAGTGATTTGTGAGAAGGCGTTTAAAGACAATTTGTGTATATGTTTGCTCTAACAGTAAGATAAGACTATAAACTATCACAAAGAATGACTAAACCTTGAGATGGAAGAAATGGTTAATATGTTCGTTTTAACAGACTAAAAATAAAACAAAACAGGAGTTTTAGGCACAAAGAGCACTGTATTGCTTAACACAGCTATTGTATTATTTAAAATGGTTCTCAATAGTGCATTGACTACTGGCTACTTGTAAGAAGATTAAGTTGGAGTATTTTTTTTCATACATCTCTTAGGTTATAAATCATTGTGTAGAAAGGAATCTCCAAAATAAACATGAATATGTTTAGAAATTATGTGAAACAATTTAATTCATTGTATTAGTCATAATTTAGATACATATCTCAGAAAGAAATCACAAGCCTGGAAATCACAAGGCTGAACATTTTGTACAATGGGAGGATTACAGAATCATTATGTCTAAAACATGCAATTTCTACAGCATTAAATATAACTAAGAAATATATGTGGGCTGGATAGATGGCTTAGCAGTTAAGCGCTTGTCTGTGAAGCCTGAGGACCCTGGTTCAAGGCTCAATTCCCCAGGGCCCCTGTTAGCCAGATGCACAAGTGGGCGCACGTATCTAGAGTTCATTTGCAGTATCTGGAGACCCTGGTGCGCCCATTCTCTCTCTCTATTTGCCTCTTTCTCTCTCTGTCGGTTGCTCTCAAATAAATAAATGAAAATAAACAAAAAATTATAAAAAGAAATATATGCAACACTTTATAGGTAATATAATATTAAGAAACACAGTGACTTATAAAGATGTAGTAAAAGTCAGGTTAAGGGCGGGGCATGGTGGTGCATGCCTTTAATCCCAGCACTCGGGAAGCAGAGTTTAAAGGGTTGCCAAGAAGAGTTCAAGACCACCCTGAGACAATACAGTGAATTCTAGGTCAGCCTGAGCAAACATGAGACCCTACCTCAGAAAACCAAAACAATAAAAAATAAAAAAACAATAAAAGTCAGGTTAACTTTTACCATGAATAAATAGGAATAAGGGAAATGTCAAATAATCATAAATCAAGGACAAAAATGTTCAAAATGGAAAAATCATAGAAAATTACTATATTTAAGAAACTAGGACATGCTAAATATTATAATATTTAAATGAAACATAATAGAATTTTTTTGTTGTGCTCCTGGCCCATTTTAAGGGTTTAGGGTTCACCTTGTCTGTGACATACTTGGGAAGTCTAGAGGACAATGCTTAATGCTGCTGCATTTCAAAATGCATAATTTCAAAATAAAATAAAATAACTTGTGTATTGTATAATATTATATTAGTTTGTTTAATTCTATTTTTCAGAAACAAAGTTTGAGTCTGAATTCTGTTTAATGAGAGTGCCATTTAACAGGCAGTTGTTGATGAATTTGTAGGCGCCATAATTCAATTGTGATTTCCTTACTAATGCAATCTAGAAATGACTCACATGGTAAATTACAAAGAACTTTAAGGCTATTAAGTGGTGCTTTAGGGATGGAGGGATGGCTTAGCAGTTAAGACGTTTGCCTGCAAAGTCAAAGGACCCGGGTTTAATGCCCTAGGATCCATGTTTCCCTGGTGCACAAGGGGGCGCATGTGTCTGGAGTTGGTCTGCAGTGGCTGGAGGCCCTGACACACTCATTCTCTCTCTGTCTCCCTCTTTCTGTGTCAAATAAATAAATTAATAAAAATAATAAAAAAGTAATATTAAGAAAAGGTGCTTTAAATTATCAGTGTGTTATTTGGCACAGATAAACAGTCTTAACTCCCAAGCTGGTTCCATTATAGGCATGATGATATCTCATCCATAGTCTATGTTTAAAACTCTACTACAGAGGATTATATCAGAACAGTAGTTTAGTGTTTCTGTCCAGAAAGCCCAAACTGCGGCAAAGATTGCAATAGCTATGATGTCATTGACTATAATCCATCATCAGTAAAGTAGAATCTTATATGGTAGCACATGAGTCTGGAGTTCATTTGCAGTGGCTAGAGACCCTGGCACACTCTTTCTGTCCCTCTCTCTCTGTAATGAAAAAGTATTTTAATAAAACTGAAAAACAAATAATTGAGAATGCATTTCTCAATGTAGAATAATTAAGAAGCATATCAAGACTATGTATCTGTAGAGCTAAGTTCCGAATGGTCCTACCTATTGGAAAAAGGGGGGGAGTGTTGTAACTTTGGAATAATGTTTTCAATGAAATGAACCAATGATAGAGCAAAGGACTGAAATCAGGAAACACTGTTAAAAGAAATCTAAAAATTCATCATTAATTACTTAAAGAGAATGAGCAATATCGACTTGAGAAATTCTAGTGATTAATTCCAAGGACATGGGCCCTGAAAGTGTCAATGGTGTAAAAATAAGAAAAAGGATAGTGCACGCATGAAATCAAAGACAAGTTTAAATCCAAAATTTTGCTTCTATTTCAGAAATCCAGAGCATTTTAAAGGA
Organism: Jaculus jaculus; assembly: GCF_020740685.1. Classification (NCBI taxonomy): domain Eukaryota; kingdom Metazoa; phylum Chordata; class Mammalia; order Rodentia; family Dipodidae; genus Jaculus; species Jaculus jaculus. The sequence continues at coordinate 47,070,882 of NC_059120.1, read as the reverse complement.
CCATAGAGTAGTAACCATAGTCACAATGTGTCTCAGCCGAAGGATAAGTAACAACAATCAATACAGAAATTAGTTAATTAATTAAATAGAAACCTAATACATAGATAATTGATATTTTCTTCCATATGTATATGTATACATATACATATAACCCTTGTACACATTTGTCAGAAAATTCTTAAATTCTAATACTCCATGTTGACCTCTCTTCTTATCTTTCTACATTAATTCCTTCATTCTATCATTTTTCCTATCATCCAATCATATTGTCTACAGAATCTTGTCAGTCTTCTAATTATGCGTGTATTGAAAGTTAGCCAAGCAATAAATGGTTCAGAAAAAAAAAATAAGTCTGCTTAAAGATAAAATATTGACAAAATGAAATAGCCAGGCCTGGTGCTACAGGCCTATGGTCTCAGCTACTTGAGAATGTGGTACAAGAGTTCACTGCCAATGAGGGCTACAGAATATACCATTTAAACTTGGAAATTTAGTGAGATTCTGGCAAAATTAAAAACTAAAAATAGGGCTAGAGATGGCTTAGTGGTTAAGTGCTTTCCTGTGAAGCCTAAGGACCCTGGTTTGAGGCTGGATTCCTCAGGACCCACGTTAGGCAGATGTACAAGAAGGCACACACATCTGGAGTTTGTTTGCAGTGGCTGGAGGCCCTGCCATGCCCATCCTCTCTCTCTCTCTCTTTCTCTCTGCCTCTTTCTCTGTCTGCCACTCTCAAATTAATAAATAAAATCAACAAAAAAAGTAAAAATACAGCTCAATGGTAGGACACCTGCTTAACACATAAATTGCCTTAGTTTAAACACACGCCACCACCCCTAAAAAAAATGAACTAAAAATCCAAATTCAAAGGCTGGGTGTAGTGGCACATGCCTTAAACTCAGCACTTGGGAGATCAAGGACAGCCTGAGACTACATAGTGAATTCCAGGTCTGCCTGGAATAGAGTGAGAACCTACCTCAAAAACAAAAAATGAAGAAGAATGGTTAAGTAGCAGATAATAAGTAAAATAGTAAGCTGCAAGCTGGGTATCAAACAATATCTAGAAGAAATAATTGGAATTGCTCTTGAGAATATGTCAGCCAGAGTCATTGATCAAGGGTCCTCAGAAAGGTCTAACTCTTAGGTGAGGCTTCCCAATGTCATTTAGTACAAGTTGTACTAAACCTTTTAAGTCAGCCTGACACATAAAAATCAACTTGGAATTCAGAAACTTGAATTATCTTTCTCAGCACATTTCTGGCTTTATTTAAATGTCTTCTGTTTAGATATTTGAAAACATCTGCTAATAATGCTGGCTTATAAGGAATGAGTGTTATAATGTTTGGATTTTCATAATACGTTACATATTTTTCCATTCATTCATTTATCCATTCAATCCTTATTACATATACACACTGCATATACCCTAGATGTTTTCTGATCAGTATTCAGCTGTTTGAAACCAGGCTACATCAGTATCGGTGTTGAATCAGTGTGTGGTGAATTCCAAATTAGATGTGTAGAAATGGTACCGAATGTTTAAGTTGAAGTGGATAGAAAATCATTGGATCTTTTGGGTTCTTATCTCCTAAGTGTAAAATGGAAGTACAGGTTATATTATATATGTCACCTGTAAGTCTATGATTTAATATAATAGATGACAACAAAATACTCAAAATGATCATGCATGAAGATGTCACAATGTGATATTTGATCAAGATTATTTTTGATGAGGATCTACGAAACTTCAATAAAAAAGGAGCTAGGTGTATTCAGATAAAAGTGGAAAAAATATTTACATATAGACTCAAATGCAGGAGATCAAAAAGAGCTTAAAAGATTTATTAAGACTGAACTTCTCTATGGAAACATGAAGAGAAAAGTTGAAATGGAGCAGTGCTTTTAAAAGGGGACCATATTTGGCCTGGAGAGATGGCTTAGCGGTTAAGTGCTCACCTGTGAAGCCTAAGGACCCCGGTTTGAGGCTTGATTCCCCAGGACCCACGTTAGGCAGACGCACAAGGAGGCGCACGTGTCTGGAGTTCGTTTGCAGTGACTGGAAGCCCTGGCGTGCCCATTCTCTCTGTCTACCTGTCTATATCTGTATCTCTCTCTCTTTCAAATAAATAAATAAAATATTTTTAAAAAAGGAGGACCACATTTGACTGGTTTCTGAATATTGAGGACATAAAATTCTTTATTGTTTTTTGTTCTGATGGAGAACTCTCCATAAAGAAATATAAAATTTTATTTATCAATATACTTAATATTTAATAATGATGTTAGCTTAAAAAAATAACCCCTAGGGAATGGAGAGATCTCTCAATGTTTAAGGCATTTGCCTGCAAAGCCTAATGAACCAGAAGCAGGTTCAGTTACCCAGCATTCAAATAAAGCCAGATAAACAAAGAGGCACATGTACATCAAGTTCGTTTGTTGAAGCTGGAGGACCTGGCATCATGTCACTTCTCTCTGTCTCTCTTCTCTCTCTCTCTCTTTGCTTTCATTACGTACACACATACATGTATGTATATGATATATATATACACATATATGTTTAAAGACAGTCATGGCGACACACACCTTTAATCCTGGCACTTGGGAGGCAGAGGGAGGAGGATGGCCTGAGACTATGTAGTGGCTTCCAGGTCATCCAGGGTCAGAGTGAGACTCTACTTTGAAAAACAAACAAACAAAAAAATAGTTAAAACAGTTTTAACAGTCCCCCCCCCCCCACCCTCGCCAGATAGAGTAGCAGCAAACAGTAAGGAGTTGTTTTGGAAGAAGAGCAGCCACTATTTAAAGAGTACCATATATGATTTGGGATAAAAAAGTAGAAAGATCTTCCTGTTCTAAGCTTCTACATTTTTCACAGCTAAGAATCTTGTGTTTGGAGTTTTAGTGAAGTAAAATGATGCACCACGATGAAAAGTAAGAAGGCTCCTTATCAGGAAATACACCTAAGTATGCTTCCTCTCAGACGGTTTGAAGATGTGGGGAGCAGTCAGAGTCCATTGAAACCCCATTGTCAGGCATAAGTGAGAGTGTGGTAAGTGTGGGACAAAAGAAGAATTCTTGTAAGATTCCGTTAACTGCACTAAGAATTCCTCTTGCTCAACCATATAATATTTTCCTTCTGAAGAGTTCCACTCTTCAGGTAGTTTCAATACATCTAAAGATTTCTCAAAGGACAAATGAAATTAATAAACTGATATTGATGCTCTTTTCAAAACACTAAAAGGTTTATCATCTGCATTACCAAAGGGTAAGTTCCCAATCTTCATTAACTGTTCATGGTTAGTCAGTCAATTTGGAAGCTTTAGTCGCCTGTGAGCTCTTGAGTCAAAGATCAAGTCTGACACAGATTCAGGACATTCCGTGGTACTGAGCTTGCTGTTAGAAGCGGGAACAAATTGTGGACGGAAGGAAGTTAATTTGTGTTGGGGTATAATATTGCGAAGCATCATTTTATTAAATTTGTAATTTAATTATTCATTCTCTAGTATTTATTTACATTAATAAAAGCAAAGGTTTTTGTTTTTTTTTTTTTTGTTGTTGTTGTTGTTTTGAAGTAGGGTCATGTTCTAGCCCAGGGTAGCCTGGAATTCACTATGTAGTCTCAGGCTGGCTTTACACTCACAGTGATCCTCCAGCCTCTGCATCCCGAGTGCTGGGCATAAAGCTGAGCATCACGATGACAAAGATTCTTTGTAATCTCAGTTAAAAGGGTAGTGTTCAAAAAAGAAAAAAAAATCAAGCAAATAGAAAAAGAAAAAAGAAATAACTAAAAACAATAAAATGGCACTCTGATATTTAGCCAGTATTCTCCATTTCTTGTCCTCTTGGCCAAAAACCCAAGTTTTTCTTGTTTACCTTATAACCTTCAGCCAGGCTTAACAGTTATATTTAATTATATGCACCTAGTTTACTGGAATATGAAGTTACATACAAATGGAATTTATTTCTCATTGTATTTGACAGCAACAAAAAATTTTAAAGATATCTAGTACAACTTTTTAAAGTATCAGAGATATATGGAAGGGATTCAAGATTTACTCTAAATATAATAAAAAAACAAAGTGTTTCTTGCTGATCTAATCTGTCACTCAGAGCACATTCCTACTTGTCACACCTGACTCTCATTGTCGCACTGGCAAAATGTAGGGACGTAATTGATGGTTGACCAAGATCAGAAGTACGTTTTGTAGGAATGTTATACAATTCATTTAGTGCCCAAAGTTCATACCTTAATATAAAGTCGATGAAGCTGAAGAGATGTTATGGTTCAGAAAATGCCAAATAGATTCTAGCCAAAGGTTTGGCCTTTCATTTATGTTGTTTGTTTGTGTGTGTGTGTGTGTGTGTGTGTGTGTGTGTGTGTGTGTGTGTGTGTGTGTAACATTGTTCATGCGTATCTCTAAGAAGGAATGGTTCCCCTAATTTTAAGCATCTACTGCTTGTACAAGATTTCTATAGATACATTTATTTGTAGGTGCTTTCAGATTTCTTTACTCAAGCTATTTTTGAAAAAACTTTAAGATATTAACATCAGTGTGGTTCTCCATGAATGAAAATGAATAGGTAACATTGGAAAAATCTGATTGAACACTAAAGAATGTCAACTTTATTTTATTATAGGTTATCTTTGAGGCAGGTAACCATATCACTGGGAAGGAGTACTTCATAGAGTGTGAGAAATTAGCCTCTGGTCGACAGAATCAGAAATTGGAGTCTGCAAACAAAAAGTATGACTCATAATATGCTTACGAAGGACATGTAAGGAAAATGAGACAGCCGGTACAGGTACCAATTTCTATGTTCTAGTTATTATTTCTATTGTTTTTTTCACAAAGTACTTTAACAGAGATATGCTGCATATCTTAAGACCTTTCCCCCTGTTCAGGGTCTAATGCTTTGCTTAAAGCCAGACCTAAAAGGTTCCTAACAGCATGGCACGAAATGTGAGTGGGATGACTGCACCACACTCCCTCTCAAGAAGGAGCTAATTTAGAAATAACTCTGAATCTGATTCCTCAGATTATTCCAAAGTTTAGAAGATGCTTACAACTCACCACACTATAGTTATCACGTCAGGACATATTGAGCTCCAGAACCATATGTGTTATTTAGTTATTTGGCTCGGGGCTCTACTCTGCAAAGCTTTACTTAATCTCCACAAAGAAAGCAGCATTCTTCTAACCTATGCCCCTGAAGTATATCATTGACCATTCTGTTTTGTTTTATCTCTTACTCTGTGCTCCCAAGATGCCCATGTATTATCTTTTTTGGTCTTGTCATTGTGAAGAGAATTTCGTGAACTTATGTACTGGAAAATGAGTGAAAAATATTTTTAAAAATTGTCTTGGACTGAGGAGATGGTTAAAACTGCTTGCTGTACAGACATGATGACCAAGTTTAGATACTTTGCATCCATAGAAAAGCCAGAATGCAGGTAGCTCATGTGTCTGGCATGTCAACATGCCTACGTCATTGGGAGGTGGATTTGGGAAAATTCAGAAGCTTGTGGGCCAACGATTCTGTTGTTCACAGCAGCCAAACCCAAGATAGACCTTGTCTCCATCACGAAAATTAGAAGTTATCCTCGGAACCCCGCACATGCTCCGTGTTCTGTAAGTATCCATATATGTACATACTACACACATGCAAGCATACATGCGTTCTTCTATATTTTGCTAACCTGTTTACCTAACACCATTTAGTAAATATGCTATCTTTTCAACAATGTGTATTTTTGGCAAGCCTGTGAAAAAGTCCACTGGTTGTGGTTCTATGGGTTTATATCTGATTCTTTTCTTTGTTATCTCTTTTTTTTTTTAATTAACATGGCTCTGTAGTATAAGTTGGATAAGGTAATGCATCTATAATTATTCGATTTGCTGAGCCCTGTTATGGTTATCTGTGATCTTTTAGGATTTTTTTTTTTTTTTTTTTTTTTTTGCTATTTCTGTGAGGAATGTTACTAGAACTTTGAGTGGGATGCTATTGTATTTGAAGATTGCTTTTGCTAGAATGCTTATTTTCACAATATGCATCCAATCTATTGGCAAGGATAATTATTGCATCTTCTAGTGTCTTTCTTGATATAATTCCTCAGAGTTTTACATTTTTCACTCTAGAGATCTTTCACATATTTGGATAGGTTTACTCAAAAGTATTTTATTATTTTTTAGGCTCCTGTGAATAAGGTTTAGTAAATAAATGCAAGAAGGCCAACTATATTAGTATATAAACAGGGAAATGTTTTCTTATTGGTTTTACAATCAGTTCAAAATCCTAGAATAACACACACGCACACACACACACACACACACACACACACACACACACACTTCTTTATACAACATATCCAGTACATTTTCTCCTCCAGTATTTTTTTCCTTTTGGGTATGTGTAAAAATAAACTGAAATAAATGACTCTGCAAAGGAGTTCTTTCTTACAAGAGCTGATCTCCCCCTCCTGAGAAGGTTATACCCTCCCTGGATGATAAAGATTATACTCTTTTCTCAGGAAACCTGACCCCAGGTACTTAGAGTCAAGAATGAGCTAACTATTTCAATACCCACCCTGTAAAAGACTCAGCCATGATCTCTGGATAGGCCTTCTCATTTCCAGGAACCCTGGTACTGCCCCTGTCTGGGCAAGAGCTCTGAATTCTATTCGCTTTCTCTCTCTTAAGCTCTAAGCTCTTTTAAGTTCAAAGTCCTAGTTCTGTAAGCTCTATAAGCTCTTCCCATAATAAAATATTTCTAAAACATACTCTCTGCTCTGTGGGTTTCATTCCCTGAAATTCATAAGGCAAAAATCCTGAGATTTTGTGTGATCATTATCTGGCTTCTTAGTTATTGCCCATCCAAAAGTTGATACTCTCAAATACACCCTAAATTCATTGTAGCTAGTTTAACTACAGCTAATATCAAATTCAGAAGCCATAAAAGTTGAGTGACATCATTATTTTGCGTCATAACTGCTATAGCATCTTTAAATTATTTTCAAGAATCCATCAGAGGTGCAAACCTCTGAAACTTGAATGAGTTTTTGTTTCTCAGATGTGTGAATAAATTAATTAAGACAAAAGTGTGGTGGGCTCTAACTTTCTGGCCTCCTAAAGTTTTTGTTGTTCCCATGAATAATTTAATCTTATCTTTATTTGAAAACTAAGGTCCACAGGGATTTCTGAAAGATGAAGATAAATATTGTGCAATCTCTCAGGATACTTACTGTGCAGAGATTTATTCAACCATGTCACATACATGGAAAATAAATTGATGAAGATCAGACGTTGTGATAACTGAAAAATAAATTTGCTACCACATGCTTCGTATGCACTTAGTGTGAACTTATTTATCTTAGTACATATATAGCATTACATTTACCCTTTTATTTTTATCTTTTTGTCCTTTACTTTTGGAAAACCTAATTCATTTCATGGCAATCTATTAAAGCCAAAATTTGACACATAGAGGCTTAAGTACATGCAGAAACATTTTACTTAGCACATGGCTGGGAAGCCATTACTCTTTTCTTTCTTTTTTTTTTTTAAGCTTTTCTTTGTTAGCTATAGTTGTCTTCTCTTATCTGAGGGTAATCTGGTACAAGACCTTGAGGGGATGTATGGAGCTATATAGAAGGGAAAAATGTTCTATATATTTTTTTTTATTTTGTATACATACCTAAGTATGATAATATTTGATATATACATTAGGCACATTCATTTATGCAAAATAAATATTTGTAACAAAATTATTATTTGTAGGCTGAAGAGATTGCTTAGTGGTTAAGGTGTTTGCCTGCAAAGCCTAAGGACCAGGGCTCAATCCTAAGTGCCCACTTAAGCCAGATGCACAAGTTACATTACGTATCTGGAGTTCATTTGCTATAGGCAGAGACTCTGGAAAGCCCATTCTCTCTATCTCTCTATATGTCTGTTTCTCTCTTTCTCTCTCTCTCTCTCAAATAAACAAATAAAATATTTTAAAAATATTTATGCAGGAAAAATATTAAAACATTATATAATAAATTTATGTGACTGATCTCTACCTCTATCAGTTTCCCTCATTAAACTTAACCCTTCTCTTTGTAATGTCATTGAGATAATAAGATACCACAGTGATAAGATAAAGTAAGGAAAATGATACAATGACATAGTTTGAGACTGTGGCTGACTGTATAATTTATTCAGAAAATTGTTTGCTTTCAATTACTTTGGGTTGTTAATCTATAACAATGCCACAATTGATAAATGGTTATAAAGCAAAGTCTGTGTATTGCCTTTGGTAGGACTCCCATTTTCACAATGTTAATTCTCCCTATCCAAGAGCATGGGAGGGCTTTCCATTTTCTCAAGTGCTCCTCACATTCTTTTTGGAGTATTTTTGTTTTCATTATATAGATCTTTCACTTCCTTGGTTAATGTTATTCCAAGTTTTTCTTTTAGTTGTTATTGAAAATGGAACAATTTCATTTATTTCTTTCTCTGTATCTTTGTCATTTGCATATAGAAAGGATACTGGTTTTGTGCATTGATTTTGTATCCTGCTACTTTGCTGAAGGAGTCAATCACCTTTAAAAGTTTTGGGATGGCCGGGCGTGGTGGCGCACGTCTTTAATCCCAGCACTTGGGAGGCAGAGGTAGGAGGATCGCCGTGAGTTCGAGGCCTCCCTAAGACTACATAGTGAATTCCAGGTCAGCCTGGGCTAGAGTGAGACCCTACCTCGAAAAACCAAAAAAAAAAAAAAACAAAGTTTTGGGATGGAGGCTCTCATGTCTCTTAAATATAGAATTATGTCGTCTGCAAATAGAGCTAACTTAACTTCTTCCTTTCCAAATTGTATCCCTTTTATTTTTTTCTCCTGCTTATTGCTTGAGCCAGTACTATGTTGAAGAGTAGAGGTGAGAATGGTCACTCCTGTCTTGTTCCAGATCTCAATTAAGTATTATTTGGGCCTTAGGAGTTTTATATATAGCCTTTATTATGGTAAGATATGATCCGATCATGACAATTCTCTCCAATGTTTTGATCATGAAGTGATGTTGCATTTTGTCAAAGATCTTTTCTGCATCTATTGAAATGATCATGTGATTTATGTGTTTAACCATGTTTATGTGATCTATTACATTGACAGATTTCCATATCTCAGTAAGGGGAACCACCATTCTAGCTACTCTTCAAAGAATATCTGAAATAAGCTGCTAAACATTATATCCAATTCTAAAATTATTGATTTCTTTTGTAAAAATAAAAAAAAAACAGATCCATCAGAATAACACCACATCACATGATAAAATACAAATATAAAATGCATGCATATGTTCATTTTTTTCATATTTCTCATCATCTGTCACTGGAGTATTTAAAGAGTTATTGTAGGCTCCCTTACCTATCTGTAGCAAGAATAGTCATAAGATAATATTTCAAATGAATATGAGATAAAGCAGCAAAAAGAGAATAAGTAGGCAAGTAAAATATGAATTTTCTATGAAAGGCATTGATATAAAAGTGTGTCCTCAATAGCTGTTTCCATCAGAAATACATTTGGATTGAGAACACAATTTTTTTTGTTACAGTACTAGGGCTTAAAGTTCTAGTGCAATCTATTTATAAGAGTCCCTAGCAGAAACCTTGAAAAAAAGTTGAAGAGATTCTTTGTGTTTCTTCATCCTGTTTCTTCAGAATTTAAACCTGGGTTTTAAAAATATTCTGTATTGATAAAATATCACCTTTCAGAGAATGAACTAATAATATAAGATTGTAATAAAAGCAAACATTTGAGCGGCAAACATTGTGATACATTCATAAATAGAGAAATGTTTGCTACATTTAATCAGCTGTAAACTAATGAAATGCTGGTGCAGACTAATGGGTTCTCCATTATAGCTCCATGAAAACCAGGAGGAAAATTATCATATGGTGTTAACACTTCTCCAGTTTAAACTTATTGTTATATAAAACAGACATTTCTCATTAACTTTCAAATATCTAGAAGATATAATATAACCTCCATCCTAAAAAAAAAAAAAAACAAGACAAGATATGGGGAACTAGGCAAATAATAGTGATTATGACATAGTCCAGATTACATTTATTGGAATTTATTTTCCTCTGTGGACTCTAAAAACATTTTGCTTCCATTATTAAAAACAGCAATGGGGTTATTTCAGCTTTAGAGTAATATTAATGTGGGTATTTTAAGGGAACTGTTGGCAATGCTTTAAATAGAAGAATGCAGCAATTAACAAGTCAGCATTACCTTCCTTCAGAACTCTAAATAGGTTTAATTATTCAATAATTCAGATTCATAAAGCAACTTTGACTTTAAGTAACTTTTTTTAAAGGATAAAGGTGATTGTGTCTTCTTATGAAGCTTAAAATTTGGCCAGAAAATGCTATATAATTTTAGAATTTTAATTCTACATTTTTTTGTGTAGAATGTCATTTAGTATTGCATGGATCATTTTGTGTGTTTTAGTAATAGTTTTTTCTAATCTTTAAATATCAGATATTGTTCTGATTATTTGTGTCATCATCAGTTTTTTCATCAGTGTGTTTCATAGTTTACCATATGGATAACTTTAACTTTTTTGGTTAAAAATATTACTATTTTATATTTATGTAGGTATTTTAAATGGGATTATTTTCCTCACTTTTTTCACAGAGTTGTATTCTGTGTGCTTATCTTGTATTCTACATGAACTTATTTATTGATTAAGAGTTTGTTCATATGAGATCATATTATCAGCAAATAGCAACAATTTGACTTCTTCTTTTTCTATTAGATTTTTAAAATATATTTTTCTTGACTAATTTCTCCAGCTTATAATTCCAATATTATGGTTGGGAAAAATGGTAAATACAAATTTGACCTTGCCAATCCCTAAGACATATCAGAAGTGAAAATATTTGAAAATTTCCCTATGTCGTTTGTTGACAGTAACAGGCTTGTCATCCAGCATACAGACCCTTAATTATACTGATGTATACTCCTTCTGCTGTCCACTGCTTAATCCTTGCCTTTTAATGTGAGGAGTGATGAATTTTGATGAATGCTTTTTGACATGTACTAAAACAGTTAATTTTTGCAGATCCATATTATCTACCTATGACACAAGTAAATGGATTTGCAAGGATATGTAACACCTAAAATGAGAAATGCATGAATATTCCTTCATGAAAAACAAAATATCAAAAACAATAAAAACAGAATACAAAAAGAGATAAAAAATGCAGAATGACTGTTTTTTTTTTTTAAGTAAAACACCTCAGATATAATGTTAGGGAAATAAGAACTTAATCAGAAAACAAGAGCTCTGTTCATTCAGCAAATATGCATTGCATTTTTACCATGTACCAGACACTCAGAGGAATAAGCAAGTACTATGGATTTTATTTTTATAGAACTCATGTTGATCCTAATGTTCTCCTGGTATTTATTTTAAACGTTGAAAGACAGTGAGATATTAAAAGTAGCCAGGAACTAGCAAGAAAGGGCCAGTTGCAGTAACATCTTTGTATACAAAGGACATTTACCTCTGTCATATATGGTGAAGCTTTTGTGTTGCCATTATTTCAAGAATATCCTCAGAGGATTGGAAGCAGACGAGATATCCAAGGGTGATGCAAATCTAAATATAAATCAGTTCTACTATAAAAATTCTCTTTTGGAGAGTGCTAAATTTGAAACTGCATATGCTTGAATTCTAGGCTTGATTATATAATTTGTAGTGCTGCCCTTAATCTCTCCCAGGCACCTCTTGTGTCAACCACATTTATCTAAAAATGCTTTAACTTTGCATCCACACGAAGCCTGTGAGTACAAATAATCCAAATTTGTTTATTGATCAGCATGACCCCAGAAGTCTGACTTGTGGCTTCCTGGATGGGTGCAGAGAGAGAGAAAGTGAATGTGAAGGAGTCATAGGAAATGTGACTGACCTTATTGGTAAGAATAGAAATATTGGGTAATAGCTAAAAAAATCAAAGCTGTGTTTGAGGCACTCTGCTACTCAGAGAAATTGCTAGGCTTTGTGAAATTTTTTCCAATATTTAAAGCTTATGACTCTATATTAGAAATAAAAATGTGTACTTTTTATTTTGCACAGAATTAATTTCAAGAGACACGAATGAATATTACCTTTTTGCTCTCTACTGTCTTTTAGGACAAATATTTTAGGTTGTTTCCAAATATTTCTCAGGTTACTGGACTAACAAAGGGAGATATGTGATTGTTTAAATTTGTTATCATTTTTAAAAATCTGGGGAAAACTTAAAATGAAAATCTTGCTATGGTTAGAAATACAACAATCATTTTATCAGGTTATTCTATTTTTACTCTTTCTTCTGATCCTTCCACCCCAGCACAGAAGATTTAAACTATGAAGGCAATTAACAGCTCACGCTGAAAGTGCTGGAACATGAAGGTGGAAAGTGTGATTGGTATCTCTCCCAAGCTCCTATTATTACAATTTTCCTTCTCTCTCACTTCACTCCATCACCTTAAGCATCTCACTTAAGGAGATGTCAAAAGATAAATCAGACAAAATTTAACACAGGTTCACACTAGACTTTTGTAATCAAAGTAGTTATAAACACCCCATCTGCCCATGCTTCTCAGCAGTAGGCACATGGATAAAGGTAACAAGAAAAAAAAAAAAAAAGATGACTTTAGATAATTTCTTGAACTCAAAGTAAAACAAGGATCAAATATTTCAAAAGTAATCTTAGATTAATTGAAGTTTAATTTTCTTCCACTAGATTAAATAAACGTCAGGGTCCCTGCTCATAAATTATAGAATCATTTGGCACCCATGGGATGTTGTTCTAATCTGTTCTTTCTGTTAGGAATAGCAGAGTTAAGCACTCATTATAAATGCTAGGAGATCATACAATAATTAATCCTGTGAGGAAGAAGAGACAGCTAAAGAAAATGAATGCTTTTGGCTTGAAGGACAGAGCAACTTTTTTTTTTTTTAATATTTCTATCATTTACTCTTCTGGAGTTTTGCTCAATGAAGTTAAAAAGACATGTTTTCTACAGTTGGGGCACAAGCAATTAGCTAAAATACAAACTGTGTTTAAATTCACACATGTTCACCACAACAAAGGTGTATCCTGTGAAGAACTGGATGGAGGTCATAGGAGAGAACTGACTCAGACTGGTGAAATGGCGTAAGTAGCCTGTGAATGCCATGGGGTTGAATGATGGAGAAATGTTTTGGGGGAAAAATCTGGAACAAATATGAGTACATTACAGATGAGCAGAAATATGGTCAAGTAGCAGTGAAAATGCAGACAGGGCTAAATTGCATAAGAAAGGGAGTGAGAACGATTTGGCATCTTTCTTGAATTGTGTTTGATAGTATGGAAATTATAAAATGTATATTCTGAGGCTCCCTAAAGTTTGATCTTCTTAGAAATACTGCTGAGGGAGAGAGAAAATTCAACTTTTCCAAAGATTCACTAAATTTCCCACCCCACTGATTAATCTGTCCTTACTGATGTTAAATGTAAAACAAGTGATTGGTCATATACTGCATAGTGGATGGTGAATACTCAGAAAGCCACCACCATGTCTTCTATGCCCCTGTGATTATGAACAGCTCAGAAGCAGAGAAGAAGTTCCATGGAGCATTATGGTATAGAGTGACCTCAGGAACACGCTGTAAACTGAAGAAGGTGCATCTTTGGAAATTCGTTAACAAGGAAATTCAACATGATGATATTATTTTTGTATTTACCTAAAACACATTTCCACAGCGACCTATACAGAAATCATGATCAGCTCCTGGAGAGCAGGTCTACCCCTGGCAAGACTCCAGGGCTCCGGAGGCCAGCATCAGGCAGTCTCTACACCCTCTCCTAGAAAGTGGTGGGTTCTGTTTTAGCAGATGCACTTTCAAACCATGCCTACAATAATTTTCTGTTGGTGATAGAAGTTGGCATACAAAGCCATGAATTTCATTATGACATTATCACATGTTGTCCTCATGCATCCATTCTTTTCTCCATTGTTCTTCTCAGATCCTCTTCTTGCTTTACTTTTGCCTTCTTCTTTCATCCTCTTAAAAAATAAAAACCTGATATGGCTTGTTAACCTGAAGATAAAGCTACTAAGCTAGATCACCCTAAACTAGGAAAGCATTAGTGACATTCTTCATCCCAATATTTTATCAGAATTGGAAATTAAAAATAATGATCTCCTCCTAAATTGCAGAGCTGTGTTTTCAAAATTCACAAAAACATAAGCATATGTAATGCTTTTTATGTAAAGAAGATGACTTCCTAATATCCTCAACATATTTCCTTGTGGGGATGACAGTCTCTGTTCAGAATGCTCTAAGTACAATTAGCTATCCACATTTAAACAGTACTGTTTTCTACATAGCCAAGTTTAATTTCTAATTTTACCACAATCCAAATGCATATACCCATAAATATGAACTGGAAGAATGTTTTGCTTTGCATAGTATTTTAAGATATAATTTCATACATTAATTAGAAATCATAAAGAATAAACTTTTAAAGGGAGTAAAGGAAGCAATTGTAGGAGAATGCTGTTCCTGGAACATCCAGGTGATGGCCATCATGTGAGGATAAAAGCAGGGATCTGTGTATATGTCTACACTTACCTTTGTCACTAACCTGCTGGTATTGATGAGGTCCCTGCAGTTGTCTGCCTCAATTTCTTTATCTGTTTTCTTGAATTAATTTTAGATTCAGAGGAAGTCAATTTATAAAGTCCTTACAATATGTCTAGTCCATTAGGTAAATGGATTACATAAAACTGACATACAGGGCTGGAGAGATGACCCAGCAGTTAAGACGCTTGCCTGCAATGCCTAATGACCTGGGTTTGAGTTACTCAGTATTCACATAATGCCAGATGCACAAAGTAGCACATGCACCTGGAGTTCATTTTCAGTAGTTAGAGGCCCTGGGACCCCTATTCATTCCCTCTCTCTCTCTCTCTCTCTCCCTTTTGTTCTTTCAAATAAATAAATAAAACATTTGACAAGTTGGTATACTTATTATTGAATTAAGTACTAAGACATACTTTGGATTGTTCCTACTTACTTGAACCTAGAGCATGAAGTAATTCCAAACAGAAGTATACAAAACTCACCCTGGAGCCTACACAGGAAGATTCCTAATGTGATTGAATACATAATACAATGCTCTGCTGGCACCATTAAAAACAAGTCTCTCTGGTGATGGCATGAGTTTGCAGTTTCTGGATTTATGCTGTAGAAAATATATCAATTTATTCCTTATCTGTGTAATGGTCAAAATGCTACTGATATTAATGAAGTATATATCTGTCTGAAAGAATGTACATTACAGAGTAAAACTTCCAAAATAACTTTTCATATAATTAGAAAAACTTTATGTCAAAAGTACACATAGAGATATCATCTATTTATTACCTCATAAAGCAAAAGTCAATAATCTTCACCATTTAAGAAAGTACTTTCCAGGGCTGGAGAGATGGCTTAGCGGTTAAGCGCTTGCCTGTGATGCCTAAGGACCCCGGTTTGAGGCTCGGTTCCCTAGGTCCCACGTTATCCAGACACACAAGGGGGCGCACGCGTCTGGAGTTCGTTTGCAGAGGCTGGAAGCCCTGGCGCGCCCATTCTCTCTCTCTCCCTCTATCTGTCTTTCTCTCTGTGTCTGTCGCTCTCAAATAAATAAATAATTAAAAAAAAAAGTTAGGATGGAAAACAGACCCTATTCCTGTAAGAGAAAGAATGAAAGGAAAAAGACATATACCAAGGTGGAATTTTCTCCACCAGGAAGCAGCCAGGAGATATAACACCAATCAGACCCGTTCTCACTGCCGTGTTTATGCCACACCAGGGGTCAGCAGTGGATGGCAGGGAGGTATGTCAGCTCTTGGAGACAGAGGACACAAACTCAGTGAACAAGAAAGAGATTAGCAAGGGTGCAGAGACAAAACCAGTGCCAAGACACACCCTGTCAGAGTAACGACTGGAACACTGCATGCTACGGATACGTACAGTGTCATGTAGAAGCAGGAAACAGATGCTCCTGCAGTGCTCTGGAGTGAACAGGCAGAGCAGCCCTTGCGATTGCCTCTGAGCCCTGTTGCAGTTAACGTCCTGGTGCTGGCACAAAGCACTAGGCCAGGCCAAAAGCTTTGACTTACAGTCTTGAGAGGAAGCTTCCTGATAGCTTGGGACAACATGGCTTGAGCAGAAGCTGCACATCACCTTGGCCATGGCAGGTGGAAACAGCAACAGGAGAATGAGAAAATGAACACTGGCAAAGTGGGGGAGAATAAACTTCCAGGTAATACGCCCGATGACACATACCCCCTAGCAAGGCTCTACCTCCCAAGTTGCCATCAGCTGGGGATCAAGCTTTCAAAATACATGAGCTTAAGGGCACACCTAACTCAAACCCACAGGTGTGACGAGTGACATGTGAATCTGAGATGTGTGCTGCTGAGCTTGGCACACTGTAGCTGGTGAATACAGCGAGGATGAACATACCCACAGAGACCGAGGATAACATAAGCAGACAGAAACCTGAACTGATGGCTCCCCAGTTAGAGATGCTTGCTTGCAAAGTCTGATGGCTCAGGTTCAATTCCCCAGGGCCCACATGAAGCCAGATGCAAAAAGTGGCACAGCCACCTGGAGTTCATGTGAAGTGGCAAAAGCCCTGCTGTGCCTATTCTCCTTTTGCGCTTATTCTCTCCCTCGCCCTCTCTTTCTTTACTTGCAAGTGAATAAAATTTAAAACACACATACACACACAGAAACGTTAAAGTCCTCAGAATCCCATCAAAGAAATCCCAAGTGAAAGAATTATCTCCATGACTTGTACGCTGCACTTGCCATGGGATTATCTAGGCTCCAGAGGGTTTGTGTCACTCCATCGGCAAGCGTTGCCACCAGTAGCCACTCTTGTGGGCCAAATATGCCCCAAGCTGGCAGCTTTCCTTGATAGCCAGTCCTATGGCTCTGGCATCTCCCATAACCTGCTTCTTTTTGGGAGATATTTTTAAAACATTTTTTTAAATTTATTTTGTATTTATTTATTAGAGACACAGACAGAGAGTGAAAATGGGCACACCAGGGCCTCTAGTCACTGCAAATGAACTCCAAATACTTTCACTACTATATGCATCTGGCTCACGTGGGACCTGGAGAATTGAACCTTGGTCCTTAGGCTTCACAGGCAAGTGCCTTAACGGCTAAGCCATCTCTCCAGCCCTTCTCAGGAATTTTATCCCAGGTAAGGAAAGGTAAATACTATAACCTCCTTTAGGGTTCTATTTCATGCTTTTTCATTGCCCCCCCCCAAAAAAAAACTGCATTCTTACTTGCTTGAGCCTTCAGTGGACTGTATTTTCTTCTTTTGTTGTTTGTTTGTTTGTTTTGGTTTTTTCCCTCACAACAAGCTGCCTATTGTCCCCTTGTACAGTGGCTGGTTGATTCTTGATGGTGGTGATCTCTTTTACAATTATAGTTGTAGCAACCGCAGTCTTTGATACCTGAACTTAAAATTTGCCTATATTTTTTTGGGGGGTATTTTTTTCAAGCAGAGTCTGACTCTAACCCAGGATGACTTGGAATGCACTGTATCGTCTCTGGGTGGCCTTGAACTCACAGCAATCCTCCTACCTCTGCCTCCAGTGTGCTGGGATTGAAGTTTTGAACCACCAAACCTGGCATTTTGTCCACATTTCTATCTGTGTCAAACTTTATATTTTTCATATATTTTGTCTCTGAAATTTGCTTTCTTTCAATGTAGATTTAAATCAGAGATTAAAGATGTCATTCTGCCTTCAAATTCCCTCCACCAAACACGTTAGCCTATTATTATTTTTTATTTTTTGTTGTTTATTTTAGAGCAACAGACAGAGAGAGAAAGAGGCGGATAGAGAGAGAAAGAGAATGGGAACGCCAGGGCCTCCAGACACTGCAAACAAACTCCAGACATGTGCGCCCCCTTGTGTATCTGGCTAACTGTGGGACCTGGGGAATGGAGCCTCAAACCCGGGGCCTTAGGCTTCACAGGCAAGCGCCTAGCTGCTAAGCCATCTCTCCAGCCCAAGCCTATTATTTTTAAAATTCAACTTAATTTGAGTTCTCAGGACATGGACACAGTAATGCCAAAATCTTTGCCAGAATGTCACATGCACTGCCTCTTGCCCTGTTCTCAACAGAGTTCTTGTTACCTTCTGAAGCCTCGTGAGCTACTGGACTTCTGATCTAAGTTCTCATCAGAGTTACCCAGTAAGCTCTGTCTACAGCACTGCTCTGCAGCCTAAAGATCTGACTCCTTCCATATTTCTCCCACAGACCATTTCTAAACGGATGTGAGTGACATAGTTAGGATTGGCAGCAACAGTCCCACTCCTTGGGATTGATTTTTCTATATCAGTTACCTTCTCATCACTGAGTGTAAACATAGTCTACTGTGGACCCTAATCTAAACTAGATACTGGAGAGGAGGACCAGGTGATGATTTCATAGAGGAGAAAAGTAATGGGAGAGGCAAAAATACCACCCAGTGCTGAAGACTTATGAGAGCTGACTAAATTGATTAGGATGTTTCAATGGGATGGTTCAAAGACATGGAACACTATCCTAATCTGATCAGTAATTCCAGCAGGAGGAGAAAGAGAAGCAGAAGCCACACATGGATGGATACTCCCTTCTGAAAGAAACTGAATGCCTTAAAACTCTTACCCCAGCACAAGTCTCTTCGTGTCATTATGCATTCGTGGTTTTATTAGCCTCACGTCAGGTATTTAAGTGATGATCTGCTGCGCTTGCGCTGTCGTTCCTTGTGATGCTGCTTCCATGTCCATCCCACAGTTTGAAGTCCCTATAACAAGCGTGAGTGCTGGGACTTTCTGTGCTCCATGGAGAAGCTAGAGGTCTCAGGGGGACTGAAGCAGAGTCGTTGACCTCAATGATTTGATTTCATAGTGTGGAAAGAGAAATAAACTTGGTCTGCTGACTTCTAACTTTGAGAGGTTTGTGTGAGAAATAGTGTTTAGCCTGGTTTGGCCCTCAAGAAATGTTCCCTATAAAACTAAGCTGGGAATTCTCCAGAGACATTTCAGTAAGAAAGACTGCATTGTCAGACAAAATGACTGTGATACCACTTGAATTTTATTACTTTCACATTTTTCATGTAGCCCAATATAGGTAAATATTAATAAATTTGGTTGAGAATTCAGAACAGGTCTTAGACATGACCAATATAAAGAAATTATTTCCAGACTGTCTTTTTCCCCAAAGCACATCCTCAGCATTTAATCCCTTATTAATTCATCCCCTTCATGTAGTCTTTTAGATGTCACCCTAACTAGTTTAGGAGGGAAACAAGATGAAGATAGTACAAGCTATTCACTGGATTAGAGTGTGATTTTAATGCTTGATCGCAAAGGATAATGTAGCAATATTTCATGTATATTAAGAATAGTTCACGTGTCACTGCTACCTAGTAAAGAATTATGACATATGAAGACTTATGAGAGCTGACTAAATTGATTAGGATGTTTCAATGGGATGGTTCAAAGACATGGAACACTATCAGGACATGGACACAGTAATGTACCTACACGTGACTTTCAATAAAAATTAAGGTACTAAAAATATGCAAAAAATAAAAAAAACAAAAATTTACCATTTATATTAACATAATGACCAGAATAAAAACTGCAGCAATATAAAAACTTCTATGAACATAGTCAATAGATTAATATTATTAGCTTTCTATTTCTTCTAATTAAAAACTGATAATTTTGAATTTATTTAAAAACATTGTATTCATTTTTTGTTAGTTTTCAATTATCTTTAAAACACTGAATTGATATGAGAACCAAAAATTTTTTCTTTGTCTTTTTCTTCATTATTTTATTGACAACTTCTATTATAATAAAAAGTATCCCATGGTAATTCCCTCCCTCCCCCACTTGGCCCTTTGTAACTCCACTCTCCATCACATATATATATATATATATATATGAACATTAACAGATGTGTTTACTGGGCAGTTTTGTGGTATATATATATATATATATATATATATATATATATATATATATATGTTATATATATATATTTAGGATGAATGCCCAGTAAACGAATAACTGGGTCTGTTTGTAGCTCTAAGTTCATCCTTTTCAGGAATCTCCAAATTGATTTCCATAGTGGTTGTACAAGTTTACATTCCCACCTACAGTAGAAAAGTGTTCCTCTTTACCCACATCTTTGCCAACATTTGTCATTATTATTATTTTTTCGTTTATTTTTATTTATTTATTTGAGAGCGGCAGACAGAGAAAGAGAGAGAGAGAGAGAGAGAGAGAAGGAGGGAAGGAGAGAGAGAGAGAGAGAGAAAGAATGGACGCGCCAGGGCCTCCAGCCACTGCAAACGAACGTGGGCCCCCTTGTGTATCTGGCTAACGTGGGTCCTGGAGAATGGAGCCTCAAACCAGGGTCCTTAGGCTTCACAGGCAAGTGCTTAACTGCTAAGCCATCTCTTCAGCCCTTAAGTTTTTTTTTTTTGTTGTTGTTGATTTTTTTTTTTTTTTAAGATTGCTGTGGGATGGACGTGGAAGCAGCATCACAAGGAACGACAGCGCAAGCGCAGCAGATCATCACTTAAATACCTGACGTGAGGCTAATAACACAGAGCATGGAGAAACTTGGTTGAAATTCAGAAGAAAGCCAGTCTCCAGGCAGCTACCTAGTCTATTGCTGGAAACAATACATGAGCTACTGGAGGAAAAATGACCCACAATGGTCTGAGCAACCAGAAGTCTAAGCTACTCTAAAGGAAACACTCTGGCATGGTGGACACACCAGTGCAATAGTGGCACACAGCCTCAGTGGAGAACCAATAGCTCTCTGATTGGCTAAGAGATCCACTCAGTGTAAAGTAACCAATATCTGGAATTGGGAACCAGATCAGAATCCGAGGGTGACAAAGTTTGTGTTCTCCAGTATCAAGCTCTCACTAGTCCTTGGGTGAAAGAAGGGTTACACACATCAAACTCTCCCTAATTAATAATTCTTATCACATTTAGACTGTGCTGACTTCACTCTCTGTTGGAGAATCTGTTCTTTTTCAGGAAGGAGGTAGTGAGACCAGAGGAGAAAAGCTGCCCCTCACACTTCAGCCAAGCCACAACTGAATCCACAGAGGAATGGGGAGATAAGCAAGAGTGCTGCTTCCATGCTGATCCTGATAATCAGCGACAGGGTGTAGGAGACAGACCCCGGGGATACTCAACATCTACCAAAGTAGACATCCAGAGGCTCCTAAGAGCTCATCACTAAGGTAGGCTTAAAACTCACCCATCACAGCTCAGAGAATTTTGCAGAAGAGGTGATGGAAAGATTTTAAGAGCCACAGGTTGAGACATCATGCCCAGAACCATTCACTTCTTCCAAAAATCACTGACTGCTGCTCCCTCAAGGCATAATCTACAAACCCATGGGGAATACCTGCAACCCTACTGAGGAGTATTCCCAATGGAATGGAGGCAGGAGCAAGGGAAAATAGGCTACCAAATCATGATGTATCCATATGAAACATCTTGTTAATAAGAAGAAGAAGTGAAAAAAGAGAAAGCATTATGAGAACTCTGTCTTCACCTTTTGTCAAATACACATAAATTTCACATTTTAATATGTCAATGCAAATGGGTCACTCATAAATATCTCATGAATGGATGGCAGAATATGTAAATGTAAAATTCAAAATTATGGGCATAACAGAGATAATAGTGTATCAAATAACAAAAAGAATATACCCACAAAGCAGTACACTCTGTAAAATTATTTTACTTATTTATACAATTTCTGTTTTCTTGGCTAAATTTGATTCAATAGTTAAGTTTTATAGTTGACTGTTCCAAATAAGAATAACTGCGTTTTATAGCACATAAATATAGAGTCATTGTATTGGAAATCACATAACAGTTACTTCTTCAGTTTAGTGTATGGCCCACAATTCCTAGTACTAAGAAAATAAAATATGTATTATAGATCAGTTCCTATGAGGTCTGAGAACTGTACCATGGAGCCACAAATTCTAAAGAAATGAAAGACGCTGTAGGGCTTCCATGGGCCCCCAGATAGTTTCAAAACAAGATCTTCTTCATAGCTTAATTCTTAAGTCTTATAACATGTCTTCTGTTTGATCACAGGCTGAAATCAGAGATTCATATTTGAAAACTCAATGACCAATCAATTCAATTTTCTCTATTTTGCTGCTAAATGGCAGAGGGAAAAAGAAATGCCTTAATTTTCACAGGACACATCTACATACATCAGCAAGTTGTCTTTACTTAATATTCAAATAAGATTATATGGAAATTTAAGTAATAATTCTATTTTATTCAATTGAAAAATTTTTAATTAATTAATTAATGAGAGAGAAACAGGAAGAGAGAGAATGGGCATGCCAGGACCTCTAGCCACTGCAAACAAATTCTAGTTACTTGTGCACCTTGCATACCTGGCTTACGTGGGTCCTTACATGGAACCTAGGTCCTTAGGCTTCACAAGCAAGTACTTTAACCACAAAGCCGTCTCCTCACTTTTTAGTGAACTTTAAATT
The DNA here is from genome assembly GCF_020740685.1 of Jaculus jaculus. Taxonomy (NCBI): domain Eukaryota; kingdom Metazoa; phylum Chordata; class Mammalia; order Rodentia; family Dipodidae; genus Jaculus; species Jaculus jaculus. Next base: position 47,048,262 of record NC_059120.1, on the reverse strand, counting down.
TAAAACTGTTCACGAAAGTGGATCGCTCGTATTTTCAGTTGCCACCAGCTGTTCTGTGGCGTGTGAATGCCATGGACCACTGAAGCTTTGAAGCTGCCCTATGCACATTGGGGAAATGGAATTGTACGCATATGCCCTCACATGCCCTCTGCTTGCTTCTAAAAAGGCAGCAGTCTTTCCCTCAAGTCTCTTGTGATGATGTCAGAAGACTGTATTATCATTTCATTTAGCTCTCTAAATAGGTAGGCAGAAGTCTTTTCCTCTAGTCTCTTGTGATGATGTCAGGAGACTATAATATTCATTCATTTAGCTGTTAACATTCAAAGTGATTGCATACCATTTAATGCCTAGGAGAACAAGTGCCAGGTGTGGATCATGAACGCTGAAGCACATTAAAAGGTGAAGCAGGGCTGGAGAGATGGCTGAGAATTTAAGGCATTTGCCTGCAATGCCTACGGTCCCAGGCTTGATTCTCGAGTACAAGACAAAACTCTCTAAACATGAGAACAATATTTGATGTGGGTCAGTAAAAAAGGAAAAATTCAGACATTTCTTTCTATGCCAGCGTCTAATCTGGTTCTAACTATTTAAAAATTAAATGACTTGAAAACAATGTGATAATGAAATGTACAGTGCAGGGCAGGCTGGAGAGATGGCTTAGCAGTTAAGGTGCATACCTGCAAAGCCTAAGGACCCCGGCTTGATTCTCCAGGTCCCACTTAAGCCAGATGCATATGAGTTCATTTGCAGTGGCTCTTAGAGGCTCTGGCATACCCATTCTCTCCTCTCTCTGTAATAAATAAATAAAATCTTAAAAATAGAAATATATTGTGTGAGGAAATTAAATGGACATTTGAGAAATGTTGATTTTATTGACTTAATCGTTTTTTATTTTTATTAAACAAACAAACGCTAGAAAGAATAAATATAAAAGACCAAAAGCTCCAGTCACTTCCTGGTCCATAACTTACATCCTCAATGCTAAAATCACAATTATTAATACCTTGGGTAGACAAGCAAGAATAAGCAAGATTGTATATAAAGTTTCTACGGTATAGCAAATGGAGGTGCTTTATAAGGAATTTGTTTTCCCCTGAACCTGTTGACACAATCCTGTAATATTAACTACTTTATAGGCTGAGGCCGAAGGATTGCAAGTTTATGAATTACATTGGTTATGAAATTAGTTTAATGCCCAAAAAAAGAAAAGAAAAAAACGCTATCACTACAGCTGAGAGCTAGGGCATGTACACCCCTGGAGTGGGTGTGGCCCTGATGTCAATCCCTACATCTGCAACCTCAATATTAATAATAAAATAGAAACAACTAAGTCATGGTCCTAAACCTGGCCCCACTGGACTGCAGGAACAATAAAACCTAGAACACCTAAGATGATGGCAATACATATAGCAGAAAGGCTATGCCATAGACCAGATCATCTGGTTGGAACTAGATTTGTTCCATCTAGAGGTGACAATGACTAACAATTGATCCCCTCACCTGAGCTAAGGAGAGACAGACCATGCCTTCAATGGTATGCTTGATTTTTCACCATTCTTATACTCTGCTCTCACAATTATTACTCCATGTAAACGTAAAGGTCATAACAGTACGCTGAACATGAGTGCAAGGCTAGAAGACCACTTTATTTTTTACTTCTCAACAAATGAAATGCCTATCTTGGCTTTTCATCACCACTCACCTTCTCAATGGCATACTGGGATGGGTGGGCAAACCTAAGTGGTTGGAGCTGCTCAAGCTTCAATGCTGCCCTAACACTTTGTTGACAACAGCAGCCCTTTCACTAGGAAGAGAAGTCCTTCTTGCTTTTGTTCCTGGAGTTCCTTATGTGCTCTGCAGCAACAGGAACGTAATTACACAGGTAAGTATCCCCTGACTGCTCCTGCAAAATAGTTTTACATACAATTCAATGGCCAAGAAAGAGCAACAGAGATAGATTTAGCGACAGAAAGAAGCGGAACTTTGTAAAACTGTTTCAATGTATGCAAATAATAAAACTTGTGTTTAAGTATGACAAGAAGGAGTTTATAGATTCTACTATAAATAAAAAAATGTTAATGTCTTATAAATGTTGTGTATAAAAAGTTGTTCCCTTATTTTTTAGTACTAGCTAATGCTAATGGTTTCTGGAATCCCTAACTTTTCCCAAATGTCATTTATAACCCATTTTGGAATCTTCAATTAAAGAAATATATGCAAGTAAAAATAGACAAATGGAGATACCACACACTGTTTTGTTAGAACCACACATAAACACCAGTGCAAATTCTAGAAATATGGACACATGGTCTAAGTTTAGAGGTCTAATTTGAAATCTCAAATTTCCTTTCCTCTGTATAAAGTGGTATATGATTTGACACACTCCTCAATTAGCCCATAGGTATGCATACATATGTATGTATAGGCACACACACACGTGTGTGTGTATGCGTACATGTAGATATATATGTATATATATTAAATCAGGCAGAGACTGTTAGACATGGGTCACAGGCATGCGTCTTGTTCAAACCCTGGGCAGGACATTGAACAGTTTTTTAGCTCTGTCCCAGTGTCTTAGCACTTGCAATCACCAGGTAAGTTGTTGATATACTCTTCAAAATTGAGAATTATTTAGGGTCAATTAGGCAATTCAGATTGGAACCCTCTGACCTGGATTTGGCAAACTTGTCGATGTATCGGAAGAGATGGGGAGAACTGGATGTGAAAAATACTGAAGAGCAAGTCCATGGGTAGAGAAAGCCATGAATAACCTCATAAAATGAATGGATACACAGAATTAACAAAAGATCTCTAAGAGTTGAATATCTGACAAACAAGCAGGAATATGGCCATTGAATGGCTAACTGAACATTAATCAGTTCACTAAGTTAGAGGCTGGCTTTCCAACATCTGCCTCTTCCTAGATTTCATCTATGAAGAGTCATAGAACAATTGACATTTTTCTTTAAAACTTAAAAGCCTCTTGTAAAGGTTGTTAATAATGATGAAAAAATAAAATGTAAGTCCTCCTTTTGATGTTTGCTTTAATAATATTATATTAAAAGTTACATACAGTGAAGATACAGCTTAAAAGTGTCCATATTTTCTTGGATATATGTACACATCCTTCATTAAATTACAAAATGAAGATAGTAAAAGCATATATTACCTATTATAGATGCTCTCCACAACCCTTGGTAATATTTCTTCTCAATCTCGACTCCTGTAGCATCCAGTTATGGTTTTTATGACCATATTTTGATGTTTTATAAATTTTTTTAAAGTACAAAAATGTAATTTTCAGGCTGGAGAGATGGCTCAGTGTTCAAAGCGCTTGCCAGCAAAGCCTATTGACCACAGTTCAATTCCCCAGTACTAATATACAGTCAGATGCACGTATTTCTAGGGTTTTTTTTTTTTTTTTTTTTTTTTTGCAGTGACTAGAGGCTCTGGCATGTTCATTCATTCTCTCTCTCCCTTTCCCAATCGCTCCACAATCCCCACTCCCCTGCTCTCTTCTCTTTCATTGCTTTCAAATAAATAACTATAAAAATGCAATTATGTTTCCTTATTCAGCATAGTCACTTAATTTTACTGTTTCCTAATGGTTTTCTTATTTTTGTTTTTAGTAGTTATGGCAGCCTCTATCTAAACCTCTATGGGATATAAGCTGTCCAGATAGTTGCTTGAATACTGCTTATGGTTCAATAACTGGAGCAAAATTTCATTAGTTTTTATTGTGGATAACTAATGTTGCCAAAATAATTTGTGAGAAGACTATTGAATTTCTCTTCTGTTTTGGAAATTAATCATATTTGAATCACATAAATGTATTTAATTTTTCATTCAATTTCATTGGTGTACATTCCAATTTATAAATCTATACAGTGGGCTAGAGAGATGGCTCAGTGCTTAAGGCATTTGCCTGCAGAGCCTAATGACCAGGTTTGATTCCCCAGTAGCTACATAAGGCCAGATGCACACAGTGACAGATATGTCTCTAGTTTGTTTACGCTGGCTAGAGGCCCTGGCATGCCCATTTACTTTCTCTCTCTCTCTCTCACTCTCTGCCTCTCCCCTTGCTAGTGAACACAATTTTTTTTAATATATTGAATTTTATTTTAAATACACCAAATGAAATCAGTAACACCTGCTTCAGCTTGTTCTTCCATCTCAAAATTTAGTGTTAATATTTTTAGGGGAGTTTCACTATAAAAATTTTAATGTAAAATATTTTTATTTGACTTTCAATACTACTAGTAATAATTATTTAACAAGTACAATTAAAAGTATATTTATCTGCCAGGCCGGGCATGGTGACACACGCCTTTAATCATAGCACGTGGGAGGCAGAGATAGGAGGATTGCCATGAGTTCAAGGCTACCCTGAGAATACAGAGTGAATTCCAGGTCAGCCTGTGCTGTCTAAGGTGAGAACCTACCTCGGAAAAACCACAAACCAAAACACAAAAAAGTATATTTATTGCCTCTTACCATAATGGATGGCTAACCCCACAAAGCATGACCCGTATTTCCCAACGAGGTAGGTCCCGGAGGAGGGGAGAGGACAGCGCAGAAGCTAATGATGGTACCAACATGCCCGTATACGCTGTGCACATAGCTAATAAAAAGCATATTTATTTAAGTAAATGCAAACTTATGCATAAAAACATATCGAGTATATATATTAATGGGGTACCATGTGATGGTCCAATACCTGCTCATGGATACATAATACGTGACCTTTTGAAATTTCATAAAATCTTAAATCAGTATTACTTTTTATAAATCCTAACAGGATTTTTATCTTGATTGTACTCAATCCTTATATATTAATTTCAGAATGTTTTTACTATTGTGACCTTTATTTATTGGATGCATATATTTATATACATATATTTCAATTGACTAGAACATTCTGTCAGAATATTTTATTATTTTCAGTTATAGGTCTTTCATGCCTTATTAAGATTTATTTTTATGGCTGGAGAGATGGCTTAGTGGTTAAGACCTTTGTCTGCAAAGCCAAAGGCTCCCGGTTCAATTCTGCAAGACCCACGTAAGCCAGATGCACAAGGGGGTACATGCATCTAGAGTTCGTTTGCAGTGGCTGGAGGCCCTAGCACACCCATTCTCTCTCTCTCTTCCCCTCTCTCTCTCTCTCTCGCTCTCGCTCTTGCTCTCGCTCTCTCTCTCTCTCTCTCTGCTTCTTTCCTTCTCTCTCTCTCTCTCTCTCTCTCTCTCTCTCTCTCTCTTTTACTTATTTTATTTTATTTCTATTTTTCAAGGCAGGGTCTCACTTTAGCCCAGGCTGACCTGACCCTCACTGAAGTCCAGGCTAGCCTCTAACATGGTGATTCTCCTAATGCGCACGTGCACTCAGGACATGCATGTTCAGGCCAAAGGAGAACACCGGTGTCTTCCATCACTCTTCTGCCTGTTTTTTTTTTTTTTAAATTAGTCTTTTTATTTTTTTATTAACAACTTCCATGTTTGTAAGAAATACCCCATGGTAATACCATCCCTACCTCCTCTCTCTCATAAATAAAAATAAATAAATAAAAAATATTTAAAAACCGATTTATTTTTAAATATTTCATAGCATAATTTCTATATATGATGCTTTAAATAATACATTTGTGTATTGTTGAAATAAACTTTACTCTTTATCTCACAGATGAACTAACAAATTTAAGAAATGCTATAGTTTTCAATAATCTTTTTTTTTAGTTTATTTATTTGAGAGCGACAGACACAGAAAGACAGAGAGAGGGAGAGAGAGAGAATGGGCGCGCCAGGGCTTCCAGCCTCTGCAAACGAACTCCAGACGCGTGCGCCCCCTTGTGCATCTGGCTAACGTGGGACCTGGGGAACCGAGCCTCGAACCGGGGTCCTTAGGCTTCACAGGCAAGCGCTTAACCGCTAAGCCATCTCTCCAGCCCTCAATAATCTTTTTTAAAATACATTTTATTAACATTTTTCAAGTCTCAGTAGATAAATAAAATATATGACCTTAAGATGAGGTAAGAAGAAATGTTCTTAAAGTATTACTTTAAAAAAAAAATCCAGAGACATGTTTGTTTTATTTATTTATTGGAGAGAGAGGGGGAGAAAGAGAGAGAGAAAGAGATGCAGTTAGAATGGGTGCACAAGGGCCAACAGCCTCTGCAAATGAACTCCAGACATTTGCAACACCTTGTGCATCTGGCTTATGTGGGTATTGGTTAATTGAACCTGGGCCCTTAGACTTTGTAGAGAAGTGCCTTAACTGCTAAGACTTCTCTCCACTACAAGTATCACAATTTTTTGCGGTAGTGTCTTAGTGTATAGCCAGGCTAGTCCGAAAAACATTGGCTGAAGCTGGCCTCAGAGACACTATAGTATAATTAGATAACATTGTATGCATTTTTATAATATTTATTTATTTATTAGTAAAAGGTGACAGGGAACTAGAATGTGTGTGCCAGGGCCTCTAGTCAGACTTCAAATACTAGATGACAGATGTGAACCACCATGACTTGCCACTACCATAATTTTAGATACTCAGTCAGAATTGAATGCTAACTTGGAGATAAAATGGGCTAAAGTTATCACTAATATCAAAAAGTCGTTCATAAGGCAAAAATAGAGAAAATTGGAATTACTATTACAAAAGTACACTAGGTCTAAAATAGAGCATAAAAAGCAAGTTGAAGGGATAATTAAAGGACAGAAGGGGCAAGTTAAACCAAAGTGAAATATTATAGATTAAACTGAAATATATTCATTAAAGCAGATGGTCTCATCTGGGGTTTGAAAGCAATTACCAAGAAGCAGCATGTTAAATGTGGCCACCTCTGAGCTGCCGAGGCTCTACTGCCAGCGTCTGGTCCACCACAGCAACAGAAGAACAGCCATGGGCAACAGACAAGTCACTGAGCATAGCCCTCTTCTAATAAGACATGACTTTCAAAAATAGAAAGAAAGAAAGAAAGAAAGAAAGAAAGAAAGAAAGAAAGAAAGAAAGAAAGAAAGAAAGAAAGGGGAAAGAAAAAAAAACAAGATTGGCAAATTCTTGCTCCAAATATCCCAATTAAATGGAAATGACTGTTAGATTGTATTTGAAAAGTAATGAGAATGATATATATTCTGCTTGCAAAAAAAAAAAAAAAAGATGTTAAGAGAGCAATTAAGATGGGCCGTAGGACATGAAAATGTTAGTGAAAAATGGAGGTGCAGTCACTACACAAACACCCAAAAATGTCAATTCCAGAGCAAGTTACTAGAGGAAACAAGAAAAAACAATCATTTAATAAAGATAAAAGAGTTAAACCAACAAAGCGCATAATGATCCCATGTTTATATATTAATAACAGAATTATAAAGTATATGAGAAATTTGATAATTGCATAAATGAATTCTTATACTTAGTGCTTTTAAAACTGCTGTTTTCAATAATTGATAGAATAAAGGGTAGGAAATAATTAAAGGCATAGATTTCCCAAGTGACATGATTAAACAATTTAATCTTTTTGGCCTTCTAGAACACTCCAACCAATAACAGAAATCATATTAAACTCAAAAGCACACAGTATACCAAAGAAAAATGGATGGCTGGGGTGGTTTGATTCCGGTGTCCCCCATAAACATAGGTATTCTGAATGCTAGGTTCCCACCTGTTGGAAAGTTGGAAATTAAGGCCTCCTGGAGGCAGTGTATTGTTGGGGGTGGGCTTATGGGTGTCATAGCCAGTTTCCCTAGGCCAGTGTTTGGCACACACTCCTATTTGCTATTTTCCATCTGTTGTTGGCCAGGGGATGATGTCCACCCTCTGCTCATGGCATCATTTTCCCCTGCCATCATGGAGCTTCCCTTCCAGTCTGTGAGCCAAATTAAGCTGTTTTTTTTTTGTTTTTCCCACAAGCTGCTCTTGGTCAGGTGATTTCTGCCAGCAGTGCGAACCTGACTGCAACAATAGCCTATAAATTGAATTTCAATATATTTAAGAATATTTAGTCCCGATAAGCTATGTTCTCCAGCAGTTTCTAATGCTAATAATAAAACAGCTACCAATAACAACATCACTAAACTCTTCTTTAAATTAATCAGAAGTAAAATCAACAAAAATTCCAGGTAAAGCAAGGATCAAAGTTAAAATGAGGAGGAATTAGAGAGTATTTTGTACTAAGCCATAGTGAAAACACGACTTATTCCTGGGAGGTGAGTTTATAGCAGTGTGCCATAACCCTAAGTGCTAGCCAGGAAGTGAGCTCAGAAATTAATTGCTTTGGCTTTTAGCATAAAGACAAAGAAAGGGAAAATAAAATGTATCCCAATGTGGCTAATGCAAAGAATTCTCAGATTGTCAATGGTCAGGTATGGAAAAATATGAAATTTTAAAAATAGAAAAAAAATCAGCTAAACTTTATTGGATAAGTAATTCATTATCTGAAGAAATATTTAGAAAATTACAACACACTGACTATTATAAAAATAATGTTGCCATTACAGTAGATTCTATTCATATTTATAGGATCTTGAAAGGATGAATAACAAAGGAACATTATGGAAAAAAAATAAGGCAATGCGTTAAATAATGCAAATTAAAAAGAAAATATGCTTTAGAGCCAACACCTGGAAAGAATTTGGTAAGATGAACAAAATTAAATTGAATATTCC